>NW_020174013.1:6808487-6858366 GCF_003031525.2 Neophocaena asiaeorientalis asiaeorientalis | reverse complement strand
AAAAAAAAAAAAAAAAAAAAAATGGTTAAGATGGTAAATTTTATATTATGCATATTTTATCACAATTTAAAAAAATTTTTAATAACAAACATTAAAAAAACTCTTTGTACTCTATCATTCCTCTAAGGTTATTGTCCTGACTTCTTATAATAATTTTTTTCTTTTTTGCTTTGCTTTCTACTTTTACTGTCTACGCGTTGCCAAAAGTAAATTGCTTTTTGCCTGGTTTTGTAATAAGAAAAATATCTTTGAAAACATCATTTGTTAAAGGTAGCATATTTTTGTCACCTGAATAATCAGGCATTAAGTTTACCCTACCATTGTTCCATTACTGGCCACTCAAGTTTATTTCCCATTCATTCAACAAATATTTATTAAGCCCTGCTGTATGCCAGGCTATATTAAATACAGCAACTGCTTATTAAAACCCCTACTTTAGTGTAGAGAGGGCGACAAAACAGAGTCTCGTCAAATAGAATCATAGATCTAGAACTTTAGAACTGGAAAGAATCATAAAGTTTGTTGTAGTCCACTCCCATCCCCATGCATATGGGAAAGTTCAGCCCAGAGAGGTCGGGGGATTTGCCCATTTTCACACAGCTGACCAGGGTGTAACAACTACCTGACAACAGCTAACGTTTGTGGAGAGCTTAACTCCCTGCTCCTCATTGGGTTCTTTCCGCTGGACCACATTGCTTCCATCTATCCAGTGTTTTTACGTCAGGGCTTTGAATGGTGATAACTGAAGCGTTTTCTAGAACAGTGCTTCTCAGATCTGCTCATGAATCACCTGGGGGGCCCCTTAAAGTGAAGACTTTCCTTCAGTAGGTCTGGGGTGGAGCCTGAGATCCTGCTTTTCTGACAGGCTTCCAGGTGATTCCGAGGCTGCTGGTTCTGAGACAGTATTTGAGGGCCAAGGGTCAGAGAGTCGGCCCCTGTGAGCACCCAGCTCCACCCCGCCCGTTGAAATACTCCCACTTTCACACCCTCATTCTCAGGGCTTGTGTCTGGAGCTTGGAGCCGTGGGAGAGGGTGAGGCTCCTGAAGGCGTCAGCCCAGAATCCTTCCTCCGTCCACCTGGGATGACCTGCACCGAGGGGGACCGCATGGCCCCAGTGCTCTCTACGGGAAGTCCACACTCCCTTGTCCGGGCAGCCATCCCAGTGGACTCAGTGCCTGGGGTAGGACCCAGGCTTTGTTGGCATGCAGTGAATATTTATCATTTTGAAAAATAACAGTCTGATATTCTGGTGAGAAAAACAGCCTCTCAAGAATACAAGAACAGGTCCCAAGGTTACTAGGAAATCAACCTTGGGAAATAAATTTTTGACTAAAACAGTGCTGATGGAGAGAAGAGATGATGGAGGGAGCTTATGTTTGTTGAAGACCTCCTCTTTGTGCTGGATCTAATGATTTGTTACCCCAAGTTAATTCTTATTTGCAAAAAGTGTTAGTTGTATGATCCATGCACTTCCTATACAGCTTCCCCATCAGTGCTCCTGGCACCCCCTTGTCACTCCTCCATGTGCTTCTGCATCTCCCTAGTACTGCCTTCCCTGTCCATCCCGTTAGCCATACTCTCATGTGCTCTCCCCATTTTCTCTGCTTCTTACTGGTCCCCCCACTAAGCTGAGGTGGTGTGAACCTGGAAGGCCTGGGATTTAAATACATAAGGAAAATATGCTTATAGAAACAAAGCTAGGGCTGGCTTTTGTGTGGCAATCCCAGTTCTGCCACAGCGGGTTCTGTGGCTAGCTGCAGAAGTCCTGGTTTAGGGTTCTGTTTTGCTTTACAGCTGAAGACAGCAGTTATTTTCTAACCACCAGATTTACTCACACGAGAGACTCCACTTCCCAGGCAGGAGTCCTGGGACTTAGGTCTGATTCCATTTTCCCACTGTCCCTTAGCCCTTCCCAAATCCCTCGTGCCTTCTAGACCAGTCCTCTCCCCAGGCAAGAGGTCCTTCTTTCACAACTGCTCCGAGGGGCCCCAGCCCTTTGCCACAGCTGCAGGTTGCGTTTCATTCCCATGCTGCTGAAATGAATCCAGTCGGGATGGGTTGTTAAAATATTCAGATGATCATGTGGCACTTTAAGGCTATCATTTGTGGTCCCTGCCAAAACTTTAAGGGAAGCAAGCCTTAACAGGGATGGTTACTTACATAGCAAGTTTCCAGGCATTGCTGGGGGTTGGGTTTGCTTTGGTTTTGTCTCTTCTACGCTCTTTTTCTTTTTTTCAAAATAAAAGTTTCCCCAGTACTCCCCTGCCCCCTTTTTCATTGCTTTTCTTTCAACCCCCAGATTTTATTGGGGAGGGAGATTCTCATCAGGACCCCTCTTTAATCCCCCAGCTCAGCCTATTCAAAGTCTCTTTGAGCCTCACACATATTTGAATGGTGAGAGAAATGAAGTTGGTGTATTTTAGACCCAAGCTTGTTGACATTTGTTCACTTCCCTTTCAGACTTCTCAGGAATGTTCAAGGTCATGATATCTCGGGGATGAGATCCTGTTTGTATTTTTAAAAACAGAGAGAGACATTAAGTTAGCACATTTCAACCCAAAGCAATGGACAAGGTGCAAAACATTTTCTTCATTGGCTATTCCGTTTAAAAATATGTTACGTCTTAAAAGAATAAGCTGTTTAAGAAGTGAAGCTTGAGAATATAGGATATACTTCTTGTTGACAGACCAAGCTTATGGAAACTAGTCAGGTAAAAGCAGTCAGAAATGATCAGTATATTAAACTGTGCCTTTGAATAAGTTGCCCAAGATCAAAGCTTCTTCATATTGCGGTGAGAAATAAAGATGGTTTGTTTATGCAAGCGCACATCAAGAATTCAGCCCCCAGCTTTCTACTTTTAAATATAGAAATCTGCAGACCTAACCTAGAGGTAGTAATTAGTTTGATAAAGGGCTCAGAAATATCTGTCTTGTTCCACTTGTAGCTGTTGGCTTCCTGGGGTATTGTTGTTGGAAGATTTGGGCAGTGTTGTCATTGCCCGGCTTGCAAGGGATGCAGGCTTTAAATGGCCTCAACACATTTTCACAGTATTATGTAAAACTCTGATATAGTGGGTTATTATTTTTTTTTCTTAGCATGTGACATGCTTCATCTTTTGGGTAAATCAACACGTTGGTTACCTTCACTGAGCCATTCGCAATGAATCCAAGCCAATTCAGATTCACAGACAGTACAAAGCAGTGTCATAGGCACAGTGGGGAATATAGAGATGAATGATATTGTCCCTATTTCAAAAACCGAGTGAATAAGACAGGTGTGGATTTAAGTAACCGTAAAGAAGTAAGAATTTAGTAAGTGCTGGAATGAGGTCAGACTGTATCACAGGAGCCAGCTAGTGGGGGTTGGAATGTCAAGGATGTCTTGGAGAAGGGAGAAGTCTTTAAAGACTAGGTGAGATTTAATTGTTAGATACGGTTAATTCTCACAGATTGGAGAATAAGTGACGTTATAGCGGTATAGAGCCTGTGTTGCTAAGTAAGCTGTGAAGGTCTCATTGCCCAAGCGCAAAGGAAGGAATCCTAGTACAGTGCTCAGCGTCATGGGGACCACCTAGGCATATATAATTAAGTCTCTATTATTGTCAAAGTTTAGCTATGATCCAGTCTAGTTGAAAAGAGCTTATCCATGTGAAACAACCAACAATGACATTCATGTAGAATTCTGACTCTGTAGTACATATAATAAATATACGAATTCAAAAAAGAATGTGGACCGGGATAGCCAGGGAAGGCTTTCTAGGGGAGTTAGGTATTTGAGCAGGGTCTTAGAGCATGGGTGTGATTTGGAAACGCCAAAAGTGGTGAGAAAAGAGCATATCAAGATGGTGGACAGTACGTACAGTGGCACACTGTTGGAGAAGGCATTTGCATGTGGGCCAGTGGGGGATTAGAGCTGGAGAAGACGTGGTGTGTTTGGAGAGCAGTGCAAGATTTGATAAGAGACCAGTTGTGGCAGGCCTTAAATGTCAGCCAGAGGAATTTGGATCTGATCCAAGAGTTAAGAGGAAGTCAGTAAGCTCAGGCTTACACTGGTAAATAGGCTGCTGTCTCCATGCTCATGAGATACACTGAGGGGTGTGTTAAATCTTTCCAGCCTCTCTCAGTGATCGACAAAATCTCCAGCCCCTCGGGGAGGTTAACAAAAGCTCCCTAGTAGCAATCCACCAGCTCTGTCTGGCACTCGGAGGCCCCTGTGGCCTGCCTGGGCAGCTAGTGTTGGGAATAGAGATGCTGCTTGTATGCATTTTAGACTCCATGGCTATTGTCTGTTCAGCATTGCTAAGAAGACCGTAGAACCACACGTTTATAGCAGGAAAGGGAATTTAGAGACCATCTAATCCAGTGGAATCCTTTCTTCAAACAGAAGCTTAAGTGGAAGTTCAAGATGTTCAAGATAATAGAGATGGCAAATACGTTGCAAGTTGAGATGGGGGCCTGGAGGCCCACCCACATAGCTTCTCAGCCATTGGGAGCCCCAAAAGGGACTCCAGAGAGCACCCTGACTCCCTATTTCAAAACAGGGATCTAATCCAAACCACTATCTGTAGACAGGAAAATAGACACAAGGGGGCAAGTGACTTCTTCCTACTTGACAGATGTGTCTGGCTCCGAAGATAGCCCAAATTAGGGATGTACTCAAGAAATAGCAAATTTGTTTCCTGCCCCTTGATTCTCTCGCTTCCTCTGCTGCAGCCTGATCATCCTCACAGAAAATACCACAACCCCAGGCCCTTGAGCTGCCCTCCTTGGATAGGGCACCATGCACTAGACCTTACTGCCATCAAAACTTTGCTATTCTAGATTCCCCTTTCCTCAGAAATCCACTCTCAGCTGGCTGACTGCCACTTGGTATGACCAACAAATCATGCTCACATGTTACCAAGTGCTAATGTGTAAATAAGTTAATTCTTCTGGGTAGTACAACTGTTTTTCAGTAGTGATCTTCTGGAGGCAGTGCCTTTAACTCAAGTCAGTAACTTGGGGGCAGGCTTTCAGGCAGCACACAGACCTGGCGGGAGCACTTGTTGAGGCCTCACTTGACTTCCTGCTTCTCTGTCCTCATACTGAGCTGACTTAGCCTTGGTGCGTTTGTCCTTTGTGGCCAGCTTCGGGCTGACCCTAGGAAGACTTGTGGGACACGTGGGCAGGTCTCACGTGAATGGCCCAAGGGAGCGGACTTGAGAGAGACCCTCCGAAGCCTCATTGTCGTCCTTCCCCTCAGCTGCCAGTGATGCCCAGGCTTCCTCAGCGACTGGACTGTCCTGCGGGCCTCTGGAAATAGCTTCCCACGCACGTTCGGGAGCTTATTCCCCCTTGAGCCGGAAGGGACCCTCACCAGCCCAAAGGCCCTGTGTTCCTGGGTGACCACAGGGAGGGTCACTTGGAGAGGCACTGGGTGAGTGGAAAAGCCTCTAGCTGTGAATACACCTCCCTGAGGTTGAGGGAGGCAGGGTGCACTCGCGGGTAGTAGGTCTGGGTTCTGGCACCTGCTCAACTACTAACCAGTGATGTGTGGCCTCAAACTTCTTTGGGCTTCAGTTTTTGTCTGTAAAGTTGGAAGCTCCAAAATGTGCAATAGGTGAGGGTGGGGAAGGACACGGCGAGTAATGGGTATGCAGGTACAAAAGAGCTAAGCAAATATAGGGAATATTTATTGTCAGCTAAGTCTTTGTCTGCATCATCAGCCATGTTGAAGCAGCTGTGCTCAGAGCCTTGCTCTTCACCACACTGCTGACCAGGACACAGCACCAGAGTGCGTGGCTGCAAACCGAGATACCCTAATTGTTTGGCACAGGGTCTCACTTTTCATCTGATTGTGTTTGGGACACATGGATACAATTTGTCTAGAAAACCTTGGTTCTATTCTTGGTTTTTGCCCCGATCTTGGATAGGTCACTTGAGCTATATGAGCTACCTTGTTGATTTATAAAAATGAGAATAATAACGCCTACTTTTCTTCTCTCTTAAGAATCTTTTAAAGATAAAATATTTTTCAAAGATAAAACTTTTTTTTTTTTCTTTTTTTGCCGTACGCGGGCCTCTCACTGTTGTGGCCTCTCCCGTTGCGGAGCACAGGCTCCGGACACGCAGGCTCAGCGGCCACGGCTCACGGGCCCAGCCGCTCTGCGGCATGTGGGATCCTCCTGGACCGGGGCACGAACCCGTGTCCCCTGCATCGGCAGGCGGACTCTCAACCACTGCGCCACCAGGGAAGCCCGAAGATAAAACTTTTAATAAAATGCCGTTGATATTATTATTATTGCCAAGGCTAATTTCCAAGTGTGTGCTTTGCCAGGTTCACATTTACAGAGTTCTGACTGTACTGTTAGAAATTCCCACCTGTGATCTACATGCAGACTTCTCACGCAGCTTCTAGAAGTGTTCATTCACCTCACTTAATAGATCCTTTTTTAATAATTCTAGGGAGAAAGTAAGGCTGAAAAGAAAGGGGACTTCTGTTAGCATTTTATATAATAACCGAAGCTATATATCCTCCAAGCCCCAAACTGTGCAATAAAAGTTTTCTTGGATAATACTTTTCTCCCATAATTCCTAGCACATTGCTTATTAAGTTATTAACCAGCAATTCCTCTGGCAGCATATTAAACTTTACTTTTAAACAAGTCACAGAAGGGGGGAAACATGCATCTCTCATAAAAGGAATAAAAAACATACACCCTCTAAAACGGTTTCTTCAGGCTTTGAACAAATCCCAAGCCCCACACAAGGTCCCTTTTTCCTCATTCTGTACACATAACTTGAGTGTTAGTACATTAATGAGAAAAAGATGCCTAATAGAAAGATGGAAAAATATGAGGGCCTCTGGGGGTGTGGGAGGCTCCCTGGGAGTCCTCTGAAAAGGCAGGTGAGCTTTCATGGAGGGAAAGGCAAAGCCTTGGCGTTGAGCTTGTGGGGTTCCTCATGAGCAGCGGCACTCCCAGGGAAGCAGAGGCGGCTGTGGCTTCGACCTTGACCTAAGAAGTGCCCCAGGGCCTTGTGCAGACTGCCTGGGCCTTTGCGGAGTGCCGACCCAGAACCTTGGTAAAGTGATTATGGCCCCCTGTTTTCAGATTCCGTCCCCCAGCGACAAAATCAGCCTTTCCAGGGGCGGCCCCATGTGCTCTGTAGCACATGGCCAGACATTTGGTCCCTTTCTGGACAGACTGACAGCTCATGGTCTCTTGCTCTGTGCATGACGACTTGGTGAGAATTCCTTACGAATTGGCCAACCACCAGAGCAGGGCACGAAGATGGCTTCACTTTAAAAGGAAAATCCAAGTAGGAGGGCTCTGGGGCAGCATATACATGTGGGGGTGAGTATAAACACTTGCAAAACTCCAGACCAAGAATGGCTGGATGGAAGTTGGAACATAACCATAAAAAAGCAGCTCTGCCGTCACCTGCCTCCCCTCCCCCAGGGGAGGGCAAGGTAAACGAGCAGTCCCGGGTAGCCAGTCGGGGCCTGCGTGCTGCTGCCAGCTGCCCCTCATGCAGATCTGAATTCTGGATGTTACAGCGGGGGAAAATAACTTGTTTAAAAATATATATTCTGCAATTCATGACCGTTTGGCATCTTGGTTTAAACAAATCCCTTATTGTTTCTCCAGGAATGCCGTATGATGTTTGCTTGGCTGGGGGCTGTGGTGAAAATGGAAGTCAGAAGGGAGAGAGGGGTTCTTTTTATTTAATTTACACTTCCACATTTATATGACTTAATGTAGCCTGCCTCAGAGAAGTACCTCCTGCCTCCTAACCACAGCAGCTCTTCCTTTTAAAACCAAATGTAGGGAGAGGCGGCGTCTGGTCTGCAGACGGCTGCCCTGTCGCAGAGTCTCAAACTGCCGAGGACTACAAAGATGGCCAGCGGGATCTCTGGGAGACCAGAGGAAGGTCAAAAAAATAGCCCGTCAGGTCAGCCATTCAGACTGTCCTCAGAGGCTGTTCTCTAATGGTTAGTCAGGGAAGGTTTCCTAGAGGACAGACTTTGAAGAGAGTTTTAAATACAGGACGCGGCGTGGCTAGACATGTGTCCAGTGGGGGGCCGTGGCAGGGCGTGGGAACACGTTATAGACTATTTCCCTCCTCCCTCTTCTACTACTTTTCTGCTCTCTTTACCTTCTCTTCTCCCCCAACCCCCGGCCCGGCTTCTCACCTGCCTTCTCACCTACTTTCCCTCTCTTTTTTCGGGTTGTCTTCTTTCCAGCCTATTTCAGGCCCGGTGGTGGTCCCCGGGATATTGCTTCATTAACTCCACTGCTGGCTCCACAGTGAGAGGCTGCTCGTGCTTTGTACTCATTGCGGTGGAGACCAGAAGTGACCTGTGTAGGAGTGAGCCCACGTAGGAGCCCAGATTAGAGGAAGAGCCCACAATGGGCTGTGACCCAGAGCCATTCTAAGCCATCAAGCTGGCCAGCTGCACCTATTTCATCTTCTGGTCTTCATTCTTCCCGGCATGTGGCAAGCATGTTCCCGCCTTTGTATCTTTGCTCCAGTGAACTCTCCTGCCTGGAATTCCTTCTTTCCATTCACTAGCCAAATCCTTCCATGTCTCCAGACCCCTCCTCCATGACATTCTCTAAAACTGTTTTTTGTGTGTTTTGTTTTTCTCCACATACCCCCCCACGCACACGCGCACATGCGCGCAGCCATAAGCTCTTCAAGGCCAGAACCTTATCCCCTCCCTCCATTTCTGTTCCAAGTAGGATGTCCCCCATGGTGCTTAGTAAAGGTTTCTAGATTCATAAAGTTAAGCCATGAGTCTAATCAGGATTCTGTGGGAGTAATTCCCTGGAGACTGGAGTGACCTTAGACCCTGACTCTGTTGAAGTCCAGATATGGTCTCCGGACTTAGAGACCTTAACAAACGCTAGTGGCCTAAAGCCAGAACAGCTGTTTTCAGCCCACTGAGTATGGCAGTGAATTCTTCTGGAAGAGTTTTGTATGTCCAAAGTGAACTGTTTCTTCCAGGGAACCCACCAAGGCTTCATGCTAATGAGCAGGGATCCCAGCCTTCCAGCATGACTTGGATCGATGGGGTGCCACTAGCGCTTCAACCCTTTGGAGCTTTTGGAGCTCTTAAAGGTCACTCCTCAGCACTCCCATTTGGGGCATGTCACCCATCCACTGTCGTTTCCTGCTGTCCCTCCCCTTCCACATCCTCTTTGCACTTCTTGTTATTCTTCAAACATGTCACATGCTGTCATCTTTGGACATGGTGCTTCCTCTGCTGGGGTCATTCTGTCCACGGTCTGTCTCCCAGACTCCCCCTCATCCTCCAGCTTTGCCAAGGCACTTCTGGACTCACCTAGGCATTTCCCCCTTCCCCATCCTTAAATTTCACTCTGTCAACCCTTCCTTTGGGCACCCACCCATCATACCATATGATTGGTTGTGTGTTTCTGTCACTAAACTAGTGGCTTTCAAGGTTTTCTGACAGCCACTCACAACAAGAAATACATTTTACAGATGACTTTGTACTGTGTGTGTGTGTGTATATGTGTGTATATATACACATATATATACATATATACACACACCTATGAAATCTTGTATAGTTTGATATTTTACTGTCTATGTAACATATGAACAGTCTGCAAAAAAAAAAAAATGCAACAGACAGAGAATTTACTCAAGATTTATTCGAGTATTCAATTTTGGGAATGTTAGCATTCGACATATCCACCATCATTTTGGATATCAAGCATACCCCACTGATACCATTCAGTATAATAGAGGGTGACTTATAACCTGGAAAAGAAAAAGAAAGGAGTTAGACTAAATCAATCAATATTTTTACTTAAAATTATTACATTTTATAAATTATACCATATCAAAGATAATTTATTAAAAATTCTTTCTGGGCAAGGATTTTATAGAAATCCTGTGTATAACAAACAATTTAAGGGAATGATGCTTACCCTGACTGCTTTATTGTACTGGATTATATTTTCTTCATCTCTCCCTCCTTCCTTTCCCTAGCTAGCTCTCTCCTTCCTCCTCCATCCCCCTCTTCTTCTTCCTTCCTTTCTTTCTCTTATGCTGGTCACCACCTACTAGTTTATTTCATAACTAACAAAATGGGTCATAACCTACAGTTTGAAAAACACTATTCAGGACTCTAAGTTCCTTGAGGGCAGTGACTGTGTCGCTGAAGCATTTCATCTTCATATTTCCATACCCTGGCACTATTCCTGGCTCTCAGTTTCCTCTTAGTAAATGTTTTCTGAATGAATGGGCTGCAGTTAAAAAGCTCTGCAGCCACTGGAATTCCGGAAGGGAAAGGAGAAGTGAATAATTTATCACAGACTTCCCAAGAGCTCCTGCTGTCCTCTAGACACTAGGGCCATTGTGGATGAGTCTGGGAAGCCTTCCTGTCTCGGCCCTGCCTTCTGCCTCTCCCAACTTCCAGGAGAGAGGGCAGGAGGTTTAATGAAGTTCAGAGATCAGGTTCTCAGGTGGGTGTTTGTCAAGGGACAAATGATAAAAAGAGTGGAAGAAAGAATTTTAACAAGCCCTTCATTTCATTTTATATATGTAAACTTAGTCCTCGTAGTACCTGATTCCTGCTACTCCTTCTAAAACCACTATTATGCTGTTTTTCAGCCCATCTGTTAGACCCTGACCACTCCTGACTTTTTTCGAACACTCTAAATCTTTATTATACCATGGCCCATGCCAGGATTTTTCCATTTGGGGGAAGAAAAAAATCCCCAAACCCACCAAAACCCTGTGGCTTGGTTTCCTGTCCAGCTGGCTTGCTCTTTCCCAGGATTTTATTCCCATCATCAAAGTGGCTTGACAGACAGAGAACAAACCTCTGGCTCACCCTGAACTCACAGCGTACCATTTCCAAGTCAGAACAAACATCAAGTAATAGGGAGAGAAAAAAAAATTATTTTCCTGACTTAGAAGCCAGTTCAGAGTGAAGCCCAACTCTGATTCCAGACGGTGATGTTCTGAGGCTGAGGCTGTGGCTGTCCTCGAGGGTGGAGCCTCGAACAGTGGACTCCAGGCCACAATTTCTCTCCGAGTCAGTCTCAAAGGAGAAACCACGGATGGGACTCCTTTGTAGCCCCAAATCCTCTCTGTTTCCTGGAATCAAGAGCAGCAGCCTTTGAGGGAGCCTCCCATGATCTCGTTAGACTATGTTAGACTTGGCCTAGAGCCTCACAGTTATGGGAGCAGTCAGAGTGGTCCCTGCGGTGTCCCAGGAGGCCTGCAAGGTCGGCAGCCTGTGCCAGGTCAAGAGAAGATGCAGGGCTTCCCTAGTGGCGCAGTGGTTGAGAGTCCGCCTGCCGGTGCAGGGGACACAGGTTCGTGCCCCGGTCCGGGAAGATCCCACATGCCGCGAAGCGGCTGGGCCCATTAGCCATGGCCGCTGACCCTGCGCGTCCGGAGCCTGTGCTCCGCAACGGGAGAGGCCACAACAGTGAGCAGCCCGCGTACCACAAAAAAAAAAAAAAAGAAGATGCAGAACACTTCAGCCTGGCAGGGGGCTTTAAAGATTGCCAGCCTTTCCTCCCTATTCATTTAGAAATTAAAAAAAAATATATTAACCTAGCTAAAAATCTCATGGAAAGTAGGCTTGAAACCCTGTAGGGTCAGGGGTAGGAGGGGAGGCCCCTGAGTTCCTCCAGACTTGAAAGTCAAACCAGTTTCCCAGAAACTTCCCTTGATGGTTCCGTATGGCTTCACCAGCAGAAAAACATCTAGGGTGAGAAGCTATGACTCTATGAGGCCAAATGGAGCAAGGAGCACACCGAGGAGCACCAGTTAGCACGGAGTATCCCATCTCCTGAAAGCCTGGCTTGCCTCACTCTTGTTTCCACCTTCTCAATACATTCTCTGTCTTCCCAGACTGGTCTCTCCAGGTCCCTGGACAAGCCAAACTCATTTCTTCCTACATCTATTGCCCCCTCTCAAAATCCCCTTCCTTGTCAACTTTGTCTATCTAAATTCTTCCCATCGTTCACAGTCCGGTTGGAATTACATCTTCATAAACCCATTTCCATGTCTCCAGTCCACCCTAATATGTTCTTTCCCTTAACTCCTTACATCCTGTCCTGAAGTTTGTCTTTGTTTCTGTCTCCATAATGAGACAAAACTCTCCGAGGTCAGAAATCATTTCATGTGCATCTCTTCCCAGCACCTAGCTCAAAGCTGGATGCTCAGGAGGCCTTCCACCTGCTATCTGCAGACCATTTATTATTCAGCCCTGTGCTTCATGTCTGATAATTCATTAACCCCTGGCATTAGGTTTTCTTGCTTTCTTTCTTGAGTGACCATTTCTCTGCGGGGAGGGGAGGATATCCCACCTGTTACACAGTGGAAATGCCAGAACTGGAAATATCATTAAAGAAGTTTTCATAGACTGTGGGCTTTTCAACTTCACAGGTCAAGTTATGGACTGACCTGGGGAAAATTGGATAGAGACAAAAGATAGGGGTAACATTTGGGGAGGGGGAATTCCAAATAGATCAAAATGTTAACAAGAACAAAAAAAGGAACTGTAAAGTACTAGAAGAAAATATGGGAAAATTTAAAAATGTATACCTATATTTATCTTGGAGAAGGGTTAGAGTGTTAGCATGACGTAAAATCCAGAAGGCATAGATAAAAATATTAATATATTTGACTGCATAAAACTAAACATTTTTGAATTGCAAAAAAATATAAATAAAGTTAAAAGACAGATGATAAACTGCAAAAACATATTTGCAACACATGTGACAAAGGGCAGATTTCCTTAATATACAAAGAGCTCCTACAAATCAATAAGGAAAAGACCAATAACATAATGGACAGGAGATTTGATTACAGTTGACAGAAAAGGAAATTCATATGAGAAGCATATGAAGGGATGGTTAACCTCACTTATAATAAAATAATTGTGACTTAAAACAATGAGATACTATTTTTCACTTAGCTTGGCAAAGGTCTAAAAGTTTAATTACTGTGTTGGTCAGGTTGTTGGTGGGTGGGATTCTTACACACTGTTGGTGAAAGTATAAATAGGTACAGTCTCTTTGGTGAGCATCTTATCAAAATCAAGCAAAATTTTAAATGTGCAAATATCTTGATCCAGCAATTCAGCTTTTAGGGATTTCTCTTTTGAGTACTCATTCATATGCATAAAACTCATGTACATATATCTTTATTGCAGCGTTGTTTTCAGCAAAGTATCTTTAACAATCTGAATTATTTCAGTAGGGGACAGGTACATCCATGAAATGGAGCAGTTCACAACCATTTAACAAATAAGGCAAGGGCTTCCCTGGTGGCGCAGTGGATGAGAGTCCGCCTGCCGATGCAGGGGACACGGGTTCGTGCCCCGGTCCGGGAAGATCCCACATGCCGCAGAGTGGCTGGGCCCATGAGCCATGGCCGCTGAGCCTGCGTGTCCGGAGCCTGTGCTCCGCAACGGGAGAGGCCACAACAGTGACAGGCCCGCGTACCGCAAAAAAAAAAAAAAAAAAGAGTTAAATAAGGCAAATCTCTGTTTTTAATAGAATGATATATCTAAAATATATTAGCAGGAAAAAAAGTAATACTCAGAACTTAGTATGTAGTAAACCACTACTTATATAAAAATAAACAAGTGGGTAGCTATAGATAGATGCTTGTAAATGAATAGAATGTGTCTGGCAGGGTATACTGTAGAAAGTAGTAATAGCGGTTGCCTCAGGGGAATAGAACATGTGGGTAGATGGTGGGGGCATGGAAAAGGAACTTTATTTTTACTGCATACCCTTTTGTACTGTTTGAATTATTTTTATACCATGTGCATGTGTTACCTGTTTTTTAAAACTAATTTTTTAAAATAGCCAGGCGTAGGTATGAAATTAGGCCAAATGTGAGATACACACATAAACTAGTAGTTATGTCAGGGAGCAAGCAGATACTGTAGGTGAAGCAAGTCAGTGGGACAGAAGTGAGGCAGGTCAACAATGGGGAGACCTTGAAACAAGACAGTTTTAACTTAAAAGTATCTGATTTGCTTTTCATGCAAATCATGCGTATCCCTAGGATATGGGCAGTTCAGGACAGAGTGTGAATAAACTTTAGGGAAATGGTAAAACTGTTAATTTACAGGGAGTGAGAAGGATGGATTGAGGGATCAAGCCAGATGGAAATATACTAACCAGAACTTGTGCCCTTCCCTCATCGTAGGTCGGAGGCAGGGGAGCAGGGCAGGGAATGTACCACATCAGTGCTCACAGTGATTCACCGTGAGGTGAGGTGATTAGGGTGTCAGTTGTACACGTTTAGGAATCTGATTCAGGTCACAGAGATACTAAGTGGCAAAGCCAGCTTTCAAACCCAGATCTGTCCCTACTGTTTCTACTGCTTGCCCTGAGTTCTTAGTGCACCAAGGAGGTTTGGGCCCTTTTCATGGTCAATATGAACTGTGGCTCAGAGCCGGGGACTTTCGGTGCTGTACTCAAAAGAAGGTCTTCATTCTTTTTTATCTAGACCCCCTAAATTGGAGCCCACTTACTTTTTCCAGCGTGTGGTTCAAAGCGTAAAAAAGAGCTGCTCCATTTACTGAAAAAAGAAAAAAATCTCATTTATCGGGAAAGGAATGTCTGTTGCAGCGTTTGTTAATGCTGTTCGCGTGTTTGTTTTTTCAGCTGGTTATTTTAAGTCTGTAAATATGGTTTATCACATGTGAGTGCAATTCTCCTCCGAAATGCTAAATCAGTGATATTCATAACCAATGATTTTCGCCCTAAATTTGTCCAGTTCAGAGGAAGATAACAGAAAATGGTGTCGTATTCCCCCCACCCCCTTGTTTCCAAATAACTGGGATCAGATATTGGTTGTCGTCTGTTTTCAGTTAATTTTCTCTGGAGCCAGAGCATAGAGTTTTCTCTGTTTCGTACACTCACAGCCCCAGCCTCCACCATATGCACTAGGACTTCATTTTCTCCTTGACTTGCTCCTGTGTTCTCACCATTGGTGACTGTCCATCATTTTTACATTCGTTACAACTCTGAGCCTCATGACGTGCCTCGTAGAAAATACCCATTTTCTCTTTTCTGTGACTCAGGCTTCAGAGAGAGAAAATATCAATTTATTTTCTGTTCTTTACTTTTCTAGGCAAAATCCATGTTTGGTGACCAGAGCTGTGTATATTGATATTCTCTTCCTGTTGACTTGCTGTCTTGACAAACCCTCAAAAGGCAACCAGCCAGGTATGAGTCATATTTATATCATATTTTGGAATGATTACAGGTCTTTGAAATGTAGGTAGGGTATTGAGCGGCTCTACTACGCACTCCCCCACCTTCTACTTTTGCAGGACTAACCACATATCAAAATTAAACATAGTATCATACGGTTTCCTCATAGAAGCTTCCCAAGGAAACTTGTCCTTGTTTAGTTGCAAGTTTGTTTTCTATTTGGTCATTCAGGGAAGAGTCTGGACTCTACTCAGATACCTCTGTATTTCTGAGACCTTGGCTCTTTCCTATTTCGTGCATTTTCTTTGAAAGGTCATCATTTTCAATAACTCAGAGTTCATTCTGTTCCATTTTATAGAGATAGCCTAGTGGACTCATTTGATGCTGGAGCCTGGATATTTGAGACTCAATCTCAAATCCACCCCTGGCTACCTTGAGCTCTGACTTTATATGTGTTCCCTGGTGTCATGTATATTTCCTGGTATGGGCCCCAGATCCACATGCAATTGTTCTATTTTCATCATGATTCACAAAGTGGTTTTCTTAAAAGGGAGAGGGGCAGCTCCAAATAAAAAAATGTTTTGATGTGTTTATATAAGAGGCCTCAGGAAGTGCTGTACATGAGTTCCAGGCCACAGACTGAAACTGATTTTCATCAACACAAACTGGAATGCAGGGTAATGAGCCTGCAACTGGTTAAAATCAGCCTCTTCTAATTGATTAGGCCTGTCTAAAGGAGGCTACAATTACAAAGTCAGATTTTGAGTACAAGCAGGCCAGGCCTTTCCTCTGTTACATTTAGTCTGTCAATGATTTGTTGTCTTCAGTAAATACATTCAGGCTGTCAGAGTCCAGCTCTGTCCATATGGAACCCTGTTCCCAAATTCAAGCCAATTTAAAATGCTTTGGGGGGGAGGTGCGAAGCTGCCTCACTCGTATCAATGCATATTAGCCCACAAGGCCCCTGTGGCCATGCAGAGGTAATAAGAACACACCTGGACTTTGATCAGCTCCACGTCCCTGCATAGGGGTAGCTGTTGCATCCTTTTGGTAGAAGAGGATCATATAGTTTTATGGCTGTGAAACACTTCTAGTTTATACCTCTTACCCCAGCATAATTATTAATAGTGCCCCTTTTACTCTTGAAAGTGTCCAGGTTTGCACAATAAATCACAGGTCACCCTAGCTATAAGGGACCTCAGGGTTGCGTCCACTTTATTTTACACTTGAGTTAACTGGGGTCCAGAGATTTTATATAAAGAGATTATGAATCAGGTGTTACCAAGTAAATCATGTGGGGTTTCTACCATTTTTGTATTTCAGTTCAAAATTTCATGTAGGTTAGTGATACTTCTCTGCTTAATGTCTAAAGAGCCTTGTCTGTGAAAGAGTAGCTCACTACTTACAAATCCATTCACTGTTCCTATCATAGTTGTGTGGTTGACTATACTCATTAGGTTTTTCTGAACTAAGCGTTTCTTGGTGTATTCGTACCATTATTCCTTGTCTGGAAGGGTTTAACCCTTGAATGTTGTAAAATACCCTTCTTTCTTCTCCAATTGCCTGTCCTTTACTGATGAGCTAGGTTCCTCCATGAAGATGACTTCGGCCTTTTGGAATCATCCTTTCCACAAACTCTTGCATTATTTAGCGTTTGTGCCCCAATTAAATGTGATCACAAGCTGTTGTTTATTACTCAACGGTATTTCACTTGCATTAATGTATTATACCTCTTAGAGTCATTACTTTTCAGAGGAAGATATGCAAGGGGTGGGGCACTTTTACTCTTTTTCTAACATGACAGCTATAGCTCTAAATATTTAATCCTGCACTCTACAGTATGGCAGTCACTAACCATATGCGGCTCTTGAACAACTGAGATGTGGCTGATCGAAGTTGAGGTGTTCTATAAGAATAAAATACACACCAAATTTCGAAGACTTAGTATGAAAAAAAGGTTAAATTTCTCAATAATTTTTACATTTATTACACATTGGGATGATAATATTTTTGATATATTTGTTTAAATTAAAAGTATCATTAGGGTTTCCCTGGTGGCGCAGTGGTTGAGAGACCTCCTGCCGATGCAGGGGACACAGGTTCGTGCCCCGGTCCGGGAGGATCCCACATGCCACGGAGCGGCTGGTCCCGTGAGCCATGGCCGCTGAGCCTGTGCCTCCGGAGCCTGTGCTCCGCAACAGGAGAGGCCACAGCAGTGAGACGCCCGCATACTGCAAAAAAAAAAGTATTATTAAAGTTAATTTCATCTGTTTCTTTTTAAAATGTGGCTATCAGAAAATCAAAAATTACATATATGGCTCATATATTCCTATTGGACAAGCGCTGATTTTTTCCAGTCCTTTGGGAATTGCCCTCGTAAACCACAGGATATATATGTATGTGTCTTCTATATGACTGTATGTATTCATATACTACATCCACACAAATAGTGGTAGCAAATTCTCCTCCTTTGAGGATGAATTAGATATTTAGAACTAACCAAATGTCAAATAAAATGGCAGTTAAGGTAGATAGCACTGTTTAGGATAAAAGTAAACTGTGAGCTTAAAATAGTTAAATCGATTCTTGTGTGTTTCATAAATTATTTCCAAAGGCAGTTTGAGCAATAGCTAAGTGTATCACCAAACAAGGTGATCACTTACTTGGATGTGTAGATTTCAGTATGATTTCTAAGTATTATTGTGACAGTTTTACCTTGTAAATGCCTTGAAAGAATGGATCGTGGTTAGGTCCTGTGTCCCCCAACTAAGCAAGTAGTAGGCCTGCATTAAATGGATTTGTTATTAACTGATTGATTGAAATGCAGAATTTTCCTCAGTTTTTAGAATAGTAACAGGTGTCATCAAGATACAAATCTCATTTAAACTCATGCATCAATCACACGTGAATTCATTTTCCAGATTCAAATCAAATGTATATATTATGTGTATATGTTTGTAAATACACATCTATCTACCTCTAAAGCTCACAGAGCTCAGAGTAGGGAGTACACTACATAGGCTTTAAAGCTAGATCCCTAGGTTTGAATCCCAGGTCTGCCATTTACTAGCTTTCGTGACCTTAGGCAAGTCATTTAACCTCTTTGAGACACTTCTCCTCAATTGTAACTGGGGATATAATAGGATCTATACCTTAGAGTGGTTGTCAACTAACACGTGTAAAGTCCTATGTAAAGAATGTACTTTGTATGGCACAGAATAAGTGCTCAATAAATTTTAGCTACCATTATTATTATTATCATCGTTATAATTATCACTGGCTGGAAACTATGCATCTAATCCAGTTTCCTGCAGCCTGGCAGAGTTATGGTCAATCCCTCACATTTACAACTCTCCTCATGTTCTTCAACATTTTCAAGAAAGAAGAAATGCCTGCTTTCCTCGGAAAACACTGAAGCATACCTGGCATGGAATGTCAAGAATCCACTTTGGAATCCACTTGATTAGGGATGCTCCTGCCCCTCTGACTGATCCAGAAAAGGATCATCTTGTGGTTATCGTTCATTATTTTTTTGTTGTTCATCAGACATGACATGCTAACGTCAGACAAGTTAAGCACCTACATCTGGAGAGACACATGATATGTTTGGGGCTTATAAGTAGGTCGAAAAAGGGATTACAGATGCTATAAAGGGAAGTGTGTATGGGATACACTGGAGGCACTAAAGAATGAAAGGTCGTTTCTACTTGGGAGGACAAGGAAGCCTTCATAGAGGAGGAGGTAGTTGAGCAGAGTTTTGAAGATGAGTAGAAATCCACCAGATGGGCAAAGGACAGGTGGGTAGTTATAGACAGAGGAGGGAGCATGTCTGCAGCCACAAACGCTCACGTCAGCACAGCTTTCAAAGAACTGGGACAGTGCGATTGCAGTGTTGGGTTCAAGGACAGGAGGTGTGACTATAAGTGAGGCTGGGAGGCGGGAACTCAGTCAAGGAGAGCGGCATGGTCCAAAGTCTAAGGAGCTCGAACTTGACCCCGTAGGCAAAAGAGATTATCGGAGGATATAAGACAGAGGGTAGGGTCACGTGGTTTTTAAGACAGAGTGACATTTTCTGTGCCCCCATCCTTAAAGGAGTCTTAGGATCCTTAATGGAGCCAGGTTCCTTTGCCACGGAAAAAGAATGAAACTGTAAATGCATTCATGGAATGTCAGGGCATTGTCATAACCATCATTGAGAGTTTGGGAGATGGGGGGTCCAAAGTGGAGGACTAGAGTTAAAGGCAGTACAATGCTGAAAATAGTTGTTTTAGCATGGTGTGATTTTAGGGGGATTTCTTCCTCTTATTTTCCATTTTACCAATTTTACATAACATAATTCTGTTTTATTCATGTGTGTGTATATACATGTATTTCAACAGTAACTGTATCTAAATATGAATCTTAAAGGAGATTAATTGTTCTAAAAGAAAAGAAGTAATGTCAATTTCTGGGAAACTTTTTTGGATGGAGGAGGATCTGCCTGTCTCCTCTCAAACACTATTCTGTAAGTGACCTTGGACGGCTATTTCTACCTCTAAAATGTCTTAGAACATTGAAGGGCTGGGGGCATAAACAATGAGAAAACCAGTGAAGGGGAAAGGCAGAGAAAATGATTAGAACAGCTTAAGATAATGATGTGTTTTGTGTAATTCAGACTTTTATCTTAGTACTTCCCAATCATTTGAGGTTTCCTTAGCCATTAACTAGGTTTTAAAAATTCCAAATCTGGGGGTTTTGTTTTGAGTTTTAAAGTGATTTAAACCCACAAGGACTCTCTGTCCCCTGTATTCTTTTTCCTCTTCTGAATCCAGCTGTCATCATTAGTATGTATCAGTTTCCTGCTAGAAAGAAAATTATAGTCCCCGATTGGAGTTGGGGGGGTGAGGAAGAAAGAGCCTAACTGCTCCAAGGACTCAGAGGCTGGGTTACAGGTCTGGGCAGGGACAGGGAAATGGAGAGCTTTCATTCTCATTTTAAACCCATCTTAAAGTATTTGCTCTCAGGTTGGAAATTTTCCATTGAAATATCTGTTTACTGAAATACTATCTGAAACTTGACTAAATATTTACTCCCTTTTTTCTGAGAGGTGGACTTTCTATTTCTCTCTTATGCCCACACCCCTTAAATTTGTGTTTTTCACAGCTACTGAATTGAACATTTTCTTTTACCAACTGTTTAAACAAATATTTTACCTATTTGCACTGTCTGACTTTCAGTTTAAGTTCTCTTGGTGGGTTTATGAGTGGATTTTTCCTTTCCTAGTCTCCATTTTACTAATTTTATGTAACCCCGTTATTTCTTTTGTAATTATGTGTTACATATTAAAATATGAATCTTGAAGAGGATTAGTTATTCCCAAAGAAATAAAGAAAGGACATAATGACAGTTTCCAAAAAGTGTTTCAGGTGGAGAAGGATTTGTCCATCCTACCCACATCGTGTAAGTGATCTCAAAAGGCTGTTTCCCTACCCCTGAAATGTATATGGGAGGCCCATTATATTCTAATTTTTAGGAAACATTATTTTCAGTATCATCGCCCTTGTAGGGATCATAAAAATTATGGCCAATGTGTACGGAGCACTTAACTCCATGCCAAGCACTGTGCCAAGCATTTTGCACGCATTAGTGAAGAAGGTACTAGTGGTTCTTCATTTTAGACGTGAGGGAACTGAGGAACAGAGAGAACTGCCCGACGTCACTTGTACAGTAAGAGAGCAGAGCCCGCGCTCTCCAGCCACCTCCAGCGTGGACCCGCAGCACACTCAGGCCTGAGTCAGGAAAACCACTCCTTGTCTCCGGGATGATGCCTTAGAGCCCTATGTTGATTCAGCTTCCTGGGCTTCTGCCCCTGCTGCAGAATCCCCGGGCCTCAAAGAGGGATCCCCCTTCCCAGTAGCTTCGCAATCACATGCTTTTATGGGGACTTCCTTGCCTGCACTGCTATCTCCCGTCTCCGGAGTGTGTGGAATAATATGAGAGCGTACCCAGGGCTAGTTACTAGAAAGAGAAAGCTTAACGCTCCCGGGCAGCTACCTGCCCTTTTTCCCTTTGAAAGTGGACCTACAGCCACTGCATGAAAGACTTCCTAATACCAGGCTGCTGGTAACCGCATTTTGTGGTTTCTTTGTTAGTTGGCATTTATAGTTCGGATCTCATCATTCTGCCAAGTGCAATAAACATTTTGTTTTAACTAGAATGTAACTTTTATTATTGTTATTATTTTTCTTCTAAATGCCTTAAAAGTGACCAGCTTGTGAGCATGAAGTCAGGATCCCTAAATAGTCTGAATGCCAAGTCAGTGTGCCTTGTAGATCAGTACAAGATTAGAAGACAGGCTCTCATTTTTTACTGCTTGTGTTTATATCATGGAAGTTCGGTAACATAAGCCCTCCCAAAGGCCAGCTTAGATGTTGATGGTGGTTAAGTGGTAAAAATCTGTGAGAAGCATTCAGTGATGCCTTGTATTTGTACTGCCTTGAACATGAATAATATATGTGTGACAAGAATAAATATAAGGTCAATGATTTTTTTTGACATATTATAACTTCCTTTACCTAAGTTCCTGGGAAATATAGCCAAACAATTACAGAGAATAAAAACATTGGCAACTTACAAACACCTGCTTTGATTATTTGGTCTAATTAGGTTAAATTTAACCAATCCCATCTGAACAAATTGAAAACAATTCTTATCTGTTCCCGTGGTCATGCACTTTTATCGGTGTTGGATGCAGATGTGTTTAATATGACACAGTTGATGCTATTCTCTCAGCTCTGGGTGGGAGATAAAAGGGAATTGAGAACATATTTTTAGAGTCTTCTAGGGACTTTGTATTTATGGGTCTGCAGCTATGAAATTTCAAAAAAAAAAAATAGACTTTGTTATCAATAAGTTAGTTGCCTTTCTCCAAAACACTGGGACTGTCATTTGAACTGTTGCTTTTGCCAAAAGTCTCTTTCCCAGGGAACAGTGAGCTCCTAAAATGAGCAGATGATTCCTAGCTACCATTCAGAAAGAATAATACAGGATGTGTTATTAGATTGCTAGGTTCATGTGGTATTGACCCCTTGTTAATTCCAAGCTGAGTACAGTGGCCCACAATTCTTAGAATTTTAGAGTTTAGAGATCATTTCATCAGTAAGTAGAGTGGAAACTGTAACAATTAAGTGACTTGCCCAAGGTCACACAGCTGGTTAGTGAAAAAGTCAAGCTTTCCTGGCTCCTGGTCCACTGCCCATTTCTGTGACCAGAGTTAATAGTGTTGAGAGTTGGGCCAAGTGTCTGGATCTGTAACAGAACCACGTCATGAAACCTTCGTACTCACATTTCCACCCCAGGAGTCAAATACTGTTCCAGTGGGCAGCTGGGGTCTCAGAACATCCGTGATTTCAGTCTTCTATGTGTTCCTGTCTTGCCCTACTCTAACCCCAGTCCTCACAGATAATCTGAAACTAGTTGCCCATGTCAGTTAAATTAGTTAAGCAAGAAGTTTCTGAAAGCTTATTCTAAACATTTCATGTAAATGGAATCATACAACATATAGCCTTTTGTGTCTGGATTCTCTCACTTAAAGTTTTCAAGGTTCATCCATTTTGTAGCATGAGTCTTTTCTTTTTTTATGACTGAATGATATTCCATTGTTAGATATCCCATGTTTTGTTTCATCAGTTGATGGACGTTTGGATTGTTTACACTTTTTGGCTGTTATGAATAATAATGCTATGAAGATCCATGGACAGGTTTTTGTGGGGATATATGCTTTCAGTTCTCCTGGGTATTTACCTAGGAGTAGAACTGCTGGGCCATGTGCCAACTCTAAGTTTAAGTTTTTGAGGAATTGCCAAACTTTTCCCAAAGAGACTGCACCATTTTACATTCCCACTGGCAATGTATGAGGTTTCCAATTTCTCCACATCCTTGACAATACTTGTTATTGTCCATCTATTGATTATAGCCATCCTAGTGGGTATAAAGTAGTATTTCATTGTGCTTTTGATTTGCATTTCCCTAATAGCTAATGATGTTGGGCATCTTTTCTAATGCTAATGAGCCATTTTGTACACCTTCTTTAGAGAAATGTCTGTTCTGATCCTCTGTGTTGTTTGTCTTTTCATTCTTGAGTTGTAAGAATTCTTTATATATTCTGGATATTAATTCCTTATCAGATATACGATTTGCAAATATTTTCTCCCATTCTGTGCACTGACTTTTGACTTTTGTGATAATGTCCTTTAATGTACAAAAATTTTTAGTTTTGATGAAGTCCAACCTGCTTTTTCTTTTGTTCCTTATACTTTTAATGTCATATCTAAGAAACTGTTGCCTAATCCGAGGTCACAAAAACTTGTATACATTTTCTTCTTAAGAATTTAATAGTTCTGTGTCTTAACTTTTCGGTTTCTGAGCCATTTTGAGTTAATTTTTGTATTTGGTGTGAGGTACAGGTCCAGCCTCATCCTTTTGCATGTGACTATCCATTTGTCCCAGCACTCTTTGTTTAAAAGACTTCACCTTTCCCCATTGAATTGTCTTGGCACCTTGGTCAGTCAGAAAATCAAGTGACCATAAATACATGGATTTTCTGGACTCTCAGTTCTATTTCATTGATCTGTATGTCTGTCTTTATGCCAGGACCACACTGTCTTGATTATCGTTGCTTTATGATAACTTGAAATCAGGATGTGTGAGTCCTCCAACTTTGTTCTTTGTTTTCAAGATCATGTTGGCTGAGTCCTTACATTTTCATTCAGATTTTAGGGTCAGCTTGTCAACTTCTGGAAAAAGAAAAGTCAATTAGGATTTTGATAGGTATTATGTTAAATCTGTAGTTCAATTTGAGGAGTATTGTCACTATAATAATATTATATCTTCAGATATTCAGATCAGAACACAGGGTGTCCTTCCATTTATTTAGGTCTTCAATTTTTTTCAGTGATGTTTTGTAATTTTCAGTGTACACCTCATGAACATCTTTTGTTAAATAATTTATTCCTGTTTTATTATTTTTGATGCTGTTGTAAATGAAATTATTTTCTTAATTTCAATTTTGGATTGTCTGTTGCTACTACACAGAACTGTAGTTGATATTTGTATATTGATCTTTTATCCCATGACCTTATTGAACTTACTTTTGTTTGTTTGTCTGTTTTTGTGGACTTAGAACTTTCTGTATATGAAATCATGTCCTGTGCAATAGAGATAGGTTTTACTTCTTCCTCTCCAATCTGGATGCCTTTTATTTATTTTTCTTGCCTAATCACCCTGGCTAGAACTTCCAGTACAATGTTGAATGGAAGTGCCTTGTTCCTGATCTTAGGAGGAGAGCTTTTAGACTTTCACCATTAAATATGGTGTTAGCTGTGGGTTTTTCATAGATGCCCTTTATCAGGTTGAAGAAGTCCCTTCTGTTTCTTGCTTGTTGAGTGTTTTTATCACAAAAGAGTGTTGGATTTTGTCAAATTCTTTTTCTGCATCTAATGAGATGATCGTATAATTTTTGTCCTTTATTAATGTGATGTGTCATGACTTTTTCTTGCTGAGTAGTATTCCATTATATGCATGTGTTGTTTATATTAATTCACCAGTTGAAATACATTTTTTGGAAATTGTGGATAATGCAGCTCTGGTAGCATTATTCCACTTTTTGGAAATTGTGAATAATGCAGCTCTGAGCATAGAAGTATTTGTGTGGCCATGTGTTTTTATCCTTCATAAGTAAAACCTAGGAAAGGAATTACTAGGTCATATGATAAGGATTCTTTAGGTAATAAGAAACTGCCAAACTGCTTTCCAAAGGGCCTTACCACTTTGCATCCCCAGGAACAATGTATGAGAGGCCCAGTTATTCTGCATCCTCATCTAGATGTGGTATTGCCCCTCTTGTTAATTTTAGCCATTCTGGTACATGTGTAGTGGTGTCTCACTGTGATTTTAATTTGCATTTCCCTAATGACCAGTTATGCTGAGCACCTTTTCGTGTACCATATTTGCCATACATATATCTTTCTTGGTAAAGTGTCTATTCAAATCTCTCGCACATTTCTTTTTTAAATTGTGTTTTTCTTATTATTGAGTAGTGAAAGTTCTGTGTTCTGGATATAAGTATTTTATACAAACATTTGTTAAAGATTTTCTACCTATCTGTTGCTTGTCTTTTTTCTTAACAATGTCTTTTTTTTTTTTGCGGTACGCGGGCCTCTCACTGTTGTGGCCTCTCCCGTTGCGGAGCACAGGCTCCGGACGTGAAGGCTCAGCGGCCATGGCTCACGGGCCCAGCCGCTCCGCGGCATGTGGGATCTTCCCGGACCCGGGCACGAACCCGTGTCCCCTGCATCAGCAGGCGGACTCACAACCACTGCGCCACCAAGGAAAACCTTAACAATGTCTTTTGAAGAGCAACTGTTTTTAATTTTGATGAAGTCTGATTTATCCATTTTCTCTGTGTCTTATGCTTTTTGTGCCCTAGTAAAGAAGTCTTTGCCTATCCTAAGGTCACAATGATGTTCTCTCAGGTTTTCTTCTAAAGTTTGCTTTGTTTTTTTTTTTCCTTTTTTTTGGCCGTGCCGCGCGGCATGTGGGATCTTAGTTCCCCGACCAGGGATTGAACCCCCAACCCCCTGCATTGGAAGCGTGGCATCTTAACCACTGGACCGCCAGAGAGGTCCCAGGTTTTCTTCTAAAGTTTGCTATTTAAGGTTTTACATTTAGATCCATGGTCCACTTTAAGCTAATTTTCGTGTATGTCATGAGATAAGGTCAAAGTTCTCTTTTTTTGTTTTTTTTCATATGAATATCCAGTTGTTCTGGCTCAGCAAGATCTCTGGGCTCTGGGTTCCCCCTCTCTGTGCTGGGGCATGGAAGTTGCCTCTAGGTAGTAGTCCAGGGCAACTATAAGGCCTACCTTGTTTGTTTCCTTCTCTCAGGGAAACATACTACTCATGTCTGATGTTTAAAAACGATAGTTTCATACATTTGTCTAGTTTTCTAGTTGTTTATGGCAAAGGGCAATTTCTGTAGCAGTTAAACTTTCATGGGTTAAAGCAGAAATCACTTTCATCACTTTGTTTTGAAACCTCTTAGTTCCTCAATTGCAAAGTGGGGATAATACCTTCAGAGGATTGAGGTGAAGGTCACATGAAAAAAATTGTAAAAACTCCATGAAAAGTAACACAAAAGGAAAAATCCAACACTGTAAGAAAAGCAGCTATTAGGAAGTAATATTGGTAGCAAGAACAAAGAAATGAATGGTCATCTCATCCAGAGGAGGAGACAGAGCTTCTGCTGGTCCCATGGCCAGGTATGCTTACTCCCAGACTCACCTCCATTGCCCATCTGGCAGAATTTACTTAATTCCTCCCTGGCTGGGGCCAGACTTCACATTAAGTAGCATTTGCAGTCCAGCCAGACTCTCTTGGGTTTGCCAGCTGTAAACTATACCTTGTAGCATCATTCCCAGAGACATTGATGTAGTCCAGTGGTGCCAGGAACCTCTTCAGTCTTAGAGTCTGTTTCTTCCAGAACTGTAAACTGTAGTGCTGGCAAGGGATTGAAATCAGTGGTCCTAGTCTCTCATTACAGGTGAGACAACAGAGGTAAGCCCCAGTTATTTAAAGGAGTCTTCCCAGCCAGCTACCAAGACTCTCAAGCTGATTTCACACTATATCTCATTGCCTAAGGGTGGAAGAGAAGCCTGAGGTCCTTTGTGGGGAAAAGGTTAAATTAAACAGGGATGTCTAAGGTGTGATGATAAGGAAGTTTCTGATTTCCCAGTCTTGTCCTTAGGAGCAATTCGCTGACAAAGAATCCAAAGCAGTGTATTACTTAGAAGTAATTTTATGTTTGTGTCTTTGGGTTGTCATGTGTTTATCCACAAGTATTTCCTGACTTCCTCCCAGTGTTGGGCAGAAGCAGGGATGGGATGATGGGTGGAGGTGAGAAGTAAAAACTGCTGGTCCCACCCAGTGCCTGATGAGCTCATTTTTAGCCTACCCAAATCCTTTCAGAGCTCTTCTGACTCTGTGTTGTCCAAGCCACTGGGACTGTGCCTATTTTACGGGTTGACTAGAGAGTCCTTCAAATAGTATTCTCAGAAACTCTTCCTTCTTCCTCAACAGCAGATAAGGAATTCTGTGCTTAAAAAAATACTTTGAGAATAGGCTGGGACAAGGGAAAGGGGGAATGTTTTCAAAGGGGTGTGTGTCAGGCACCATACCTATGAAAGCCGGGCATGAGACCTAGAGACCTAGGAGTCCAGAGACCTAGAAACAAAAGTAGGCAAGAAATAAACAACTAGTACCAGTTCAGGGCACTTCTCTAGACAAAGTTAGTCTCCAAACCCTTCCATTGGTCATTCTACATGTTTGTAACTGGAAGGGCCCCTCGGGTCTGGATTACAGTTTACTGGGAGGGGCAGAGGATTAAACAGAAGAATGGAATTTCCCTTCGATAAGGAGAAGCCAAGATTTATTAAATCAGTTGGTTTGTTGTTGATGTTGTTGTAGTTCCTGTGGTTTCCTTTTCTCTACAAATACAGGTTTTTTTAAACCGAGAAATAACATAACAGGACATTAACATTCACGGAGTGTACAAATTATCGTCTGTGATTATTTTTAGAACCAGTTTATCAACTGTTCCAGATAAGAACTTTTGTTGGATCTGATTACAGATCTCTCTAACCAGAGCTACAGATCTTTGAAACAGAAAAAGTTGGCCCTTTCATTATGCCTTAAAAGTAAAATCTGCTTCGTATTTCCTCACTCTCTACTTCTTTAAGGAGGGTAGAGATTCTGAGGGGGGGGAAGGATAGGGGAAATTTCTACAAAATTTTCTTGACCAAATGGTATCAGAGAATTCAGAACCATTACAATATATGAAAGAGAAATTCATTTGTTCATTTATTCATTCAAGCCGGAGGGAACAGCATGTGCAAGGTCAGGCAGAAAACAGAACATTCTTCTGAGGCTCAGTCAGTGGCAAGTGACCACCATAGTGGCACAATCAGTATCATTGCCATTTACATGGTATCCACAGTAAGTGACTTGCTCCATAGCAGTGAAACTATTTTTTTTTCTGTTTTGTTGGTCCTTTCAGTCCTGAGGAGGATCCTTCCCCCTTTATGGATTCTGATTGCTGCTTACAAGTAGAACACGTTTGCTGTGATTATTGGGGTTTTAGCTTCTCCCATAACCATCTCTGCTGGGGCCAAGAAAACTCTGTCAATTTGGGCCTGTACACTTACTCCCTCTGGCCCCTTTTATTTTGGCCAGCTCAGCACAAAGCAATCAGGCTATCTTGGTTCGTGACATTAACAGCGAAGGCCAGGAACTATGTAATGTTCAGGAGCTCTTTGGTTGAGCACTAGATGAAGGGGTTGACATATGATGAGGGGCCATGGTGTACGAAAACAAACACCATTAAACACTAGAATTACACACGTTCGGCATGGCAAGATGTTTACACTATGAGAAGCACGGATGATCTCAGATGGTCTGAAGTAGTGGTTCTTAAAGTGTGGTCCCTGCATCAGCAGCAGCATCGCCCAGGATTTGTTAGAAGTGTGATTTGGGGGGCCCCGTCCCAGACCTACTGAATCAGGAACTCTGGAGGTGAGTACGCCGAAGTTTGAGAGCCAGTCGTCTAAGGTAACAGCACAGCCACCATCCTGGGGATATGCTCAGTGATTGGAATGTCAGGTGAAACTGCCCTCTCGCTTTTAATTGTTATTTTTCTTTTTTTTTGCAATACACGGGCCTCTCGCTGTTGTGGCCTCTCCCGTTGTGGAGCACAGGCTCCGGACGCGCAGGCTCAGCGGCCATGGCTCACGGGCCCAGCCGCTCCGCGGCATGTGGGATCTTCCCAGACCGGGGCACGAACCCGTGTCCCCTGCATCGGCAGGTGGACTCTCAACCACTGGGCCACCAGGGAAGCCCTTAATTGTTATTTTTCAATCTCTTTCTCTCTGTTTGCCGAGTACTTAGAGTTAAATTCACCTAAATTAAATGCTCTTATGGTGAAACTCCACTATATCCATAATTATGTGGTAATGATATCATCCACATCCACATTGTTTTCCAGAATGCTCTTGTCAAAGCTATTTAGATTAACACGAATCTTTTAAAATTACGTTGTTTTTTTTTTTTTTTTTTTTAACAAACCTGTAGCTCAGAAAATCAAAGATAAATGCCCCGTGGGCCTGCCCTTTGGGGCTGTGTTCCTCCTTTGGGGAGGAGACTTACTTCACTAAATAATAGAACAGGATTTGGGAACTAGGAGCTGACCATGCTCTAGGTAGTGCTGCTTTTTAAATCCTCTTTCAGCAGCCTGGGTTGATGTTAGCGCCCTACCTTGGTTGGTTAGAGAATGGCAGCTTTGAAATCCAGTTAATTTAGCAGTCACTGTTCAGGTTGCAGACATAACACTGAAATCTGCAACTCGCCAAAGAACTAAAACTGCTAAAATAACACATCTGAGATTCCCAGAGGGAATTGTGTGAATGGACCACTTTGCTCCTTCTCACAGACACTCTACTCGCTGTCCTGAGGGACTCGGCAAAGTCCCTTCATTCCTCTCTAGGACACCTCTGTTCAGGCTGGGCATGTTCTCCAAACACATCAACCTCAGGAAACTTGATCAACTTCTCCAAAGCTGCAGTTCCCTAATGCTACTCCCTGATGATATTTTCACAATAAAACTATAGCAAAATGACAACTATAGCAAATTTTTCTTTAAACCACATTTTTTTAAAGAATTGTCCTTTATGATGACACTAGGAATCTATGACTTTTTTGGTGTTCAGATAGCCTTTCTTTCATGAAATAATAGATGGTAGGTTTTTAACATCCTTTCTTTACAAAATAAAATGTTGGCAACTTATACCAGCCTGTCACATTGTTTTTGATATTTGATTGATTCTTGAATTCCAAACTTGAGAATTATTTCTCCATTGAACCGGGACATAGCACAGCAGGAGGTATTGTCTTTCCAAGTGAATCCAGCCAATAAGCCATTCCTTTGAAGGCTAGAAATATGCTTGCTCTAAAGAAGAAAAAAAGAAGTTAATTCCAAAAGTGAAATCAAATTGGATGTTTAGAATCAGTCACACATACTTGGGTGACTAAAATGACTACACTGTTGGGAAAATCCAAAGATATTCCAAACAAGGAGGGCTGGGAAAAAACTGCAATTAACAAGAGTTTATAAAAATCATCTAAATAATGAAAAATAAGATGGGGCGATTAAAGGGGAGGGACTTGATTCTTTAATTGGAACACTTGACTTTCCAGGAAAGATAGAAAGGAGGCAACCCAAAGCTGGCAAAATTGAAATTGCAAGTAGAAAAGTTATCTTCTAGAGAAGAGAGTTGCCAGACCTCAGACTGAAGAAGAACTAAGTGCCATCAAAGAACTAACTTGACTTTTTTTGTATCGTTTGTTTGTTTGTTTGTTTGTTTGTTTTGTATCTTGTGGACAGCAGGCCCTCACAAAAATGGAAACAAGTACTTGGTGTTGATCTCAACTTTGAAATGCGTTTGGTAGGGCAGGACACAAAACTGTGCTTCACTAGGAAGAAATCCTGGTTGTGAGATCCATTTGGTGAGCTCTACGTGCTGTGGGGTGCAGAGCCCATAAAACAGTAGCTGTGACCTCAGCTGAACAATAGAATCACCTGGGTCACCTTGAAACCAGGCTCGCCCCAGAGATGCAGTCAAGTGTCCCCTGACATAAGTGTTTTTCTAAAACTCTCCAGATAAATTTAATGTACCTCCCGGGCTGAGAAACTGCTGTGCTAGAGGGGAAAGCAATACATCCTTTTTAGTCACTGCTGCTGCTCGTGTTTCTAATCCCAACCTCCTGTTCTGCCCAGAGAGCCCCTCACTCTGGCAGAGGGTGTTCTGTGGTCCACATCTAAATGGGAACTCCATGAGAGCAGAGCCTGGTCTTTCTAATTCACTGCTACACCCTAGCCCTAGAACAGAACCTGTATATAATGAGCCAGTATCAAAGGCCTGCCTGCAAGGGGCCTTTATAGAGTTTATTCATTCTTTTGAATTCTTGGGGGTTTCCCCTCCTTTGATGTTTTTATTGGTAAGAGAAAATGGGGGGCAGTGAACTTTCTAGTTCTTCACTGTGGTGAAGTACTGGGCTGGAATCAGCTGTGCTCTTTGGAACTGCAGCCCCTACTACCCATCCCGAAAACCCTGTGAGCCCCTATGAAAGTCGTAGCCGAGGAGTGTGGTTCTCAGCTGGGGCACAGAGCAGAATTACCTGTTCTTAAGACTCCAGGGGCTTCCCTGGTGGCGCAGTGGTTGAGAGTCCGCCTGCCGATGCAGGGGACATGGGTTCATGCCCCGGTCGGGGAGGATCCCACGTGCCGCGGAGCGGCTGGGCCCGTGAGCCATGGCCGCTGAGCCTGCGCGTCTGGAGCCTGTGCTCCACAGCGGGAGAGGCCACAACAATGAGCGGCCCGCGTACCGCAAAAAAAAAAAAAAAAAGACTCCAGATGTCAGGACTTCCCTGGTGGCGCGGTGGTTGAGAATCCGCCTTCCAATACAGGGGACACGGGTTCAATCCCTGGTTGGAGAACTAAGATCCCATATGCTGCAGGGCAACAAAGTCCATGTGCGCTCTAGAACCCATGCACCAAAACTAGAGAGAAGCCTGCGCGCTGCAAGGAGAGATCCCTCATGCCTGCAGCTAAGACCGGACACACCCAAATAAGTAAATAAATATTTTTTTAAAAAAAAGACTCCAGATGTCTGTGACCAACTCCAAACCAACCGAATCAGAATCTACAAGGGTGGGATTGAGGCATGGTTGGTTTTATTAAAACCATCACCTGGGACTCCCCTGGTGTCGCAGTGGTTAAGAATCCACCTCCAATGTAGGGGACATGGGTTCGAGCCCTGGTCCGGGAAGATCCCACATGCCGCGGAGCAGCTAAGCCCATGCACCACAACTACTGAGCCTGCGCTCTAGAGCCCGTGAGCCACAACTACTGAAGCCCGGCCGCCTAGAGCCTGTGCTCCACAACAAGAGAAGCCACCGCAATGAGAAGAAGCCCATGCACCGCAACGAAGAGTAGCCACCACTCGCCGCAACTAGAGAAAGCCTGCGCACAGCAACGAAGACACACGCAGCCAAAAATTAATTAAAAAAATTTTTTTAATTAATTAAAAGAAAAAACCATCCCCTGAGGGCAGTGGTTTTGAAGTACGTGGCCTAGCAGCAACATCACCTGGGAGCTTGTTAGAAATGCAGATTCTCAGCCCCCACCCCCGCCCTCCTGAATCAGAAACTTTGGGGGTGAGGCCCAGGCAGCAGCCTGTGATTTAACAAGCCCTCCAGGTGGTTCTGATGCTCACTCAAGTTTGAGAAACTCTGCTTTAGGACACCTCATTGGGTCTTGCTGCAGAACCAAGAACATTTTTTCTAAGCAGCAGTTTGGAGAAAGTGCCTACATGAATGTCATCTGATAGTTTCCTAGCTTGTGGCTCCGACCTAACCTCCCCTGCTGCCCCTCTATTGACACATTAATTCAGCGAACCTGTTCACAGGTCTCTCCTGTCTACTCTCTCCCAACTCCCCTGAGCACCTGCCCTGACCTTTCCTCTCCCAGGCAGGCACCTCTGGGCAGCCTCAGTGCCCATCTTAAATAAATAAATGAATGAATAAATAAATAAATAATTTGTTTATTCATTCATTCATTTATTTATGGCTGCGCGCGTCTTAGTTGCTGTGCGCGCGGGCTTTCTCTAGTTGCAGCGAGCGGGAACTACTCTTCGTTGAGGTGCGAAGGCTTCTCGTTGCGATGGCTTCTCTTGTTGCGGAGCATGGGCTCTAGGCACACGGGCTCAGTAGTTGTGGCTCACAGGCTCAGTAGTTGTGGCACACGGGCTTAGTTGCTCCGCGGCATGTGGGATCTTCCCGGACCAGGGCTCGAACCCGTGTCTCCTGCATTGGCAGGCGGATTCTTAACCACTGTGCCACCAGGGAAGTCCCTGCCCATCTTAAATTTTGTTCCCTTCTGAAAGCCCCCCCCCTTTTTTTTTTTTACTTACGATAGAAAATAAGTGCACATTGCTTTCATTTTGGTCATTCTTATGGCTTTCGTATTCCCTTTACCTACAATTCCCTGTGTGACCTTGGGCAAGTAACTTAACCTCTTTCCTCATCTGTAAAATACCAGGGAATCATAACAGCGCCTACTTCATTAAATGATTTAGTACTTGTTGAAGTGCTTAGACTAATACTCAACGAGTGTCAATTCTAAAAGTAATTATTATTCATAGCATTAAATAATGGATATATAATATTCTATAGTGCCTGGCATGTTAATACTCAATAGTTGTCAGCTCTTCTCACTCATGATTTTATGGTACTAAGCATTTTGCAATTTTAGTGGTTGTCTTTATCCTCCCGTCAGTTTTAAATCTCTTTGACAGCAGGTAATTTTTCTTTCTCAGCTCTGAATCTCTGTATCTCCGAAGTACCTACTATATACTTAATGCATGCTTATGGGATTATACTGAAGTCCACAGGCAGTGGAGGCCAAGAAGTCCCAAAGAAGCCCTTCCTGAGCAGGTGCCCCATGTACCCTATCTTTGGGGTTGTGCCTTCAGTCCTGGGCTTCTTGATCATGTCATCCTTCCTCAAGGTCTTAAAGGAAGCAAGTGTGTCTGGGTGCCTAGCTCTTGAGTCCAGCGGACTATACACTCCGCCTGGAATACCTATAGCAGGTTCATCTGAAAATTATCCAGAATGACCAAGACAGTTCTTCCTGTTTTTAATTATGTTTTAAAGAGCATGTCTCTGAGCCATGTTTCTGACTCCTAGCCTAACAAGTGAAAACCCTTTTTGATACAGTGTTGTCCTCAGGTAGCAGTGGGTGGGAAGGCTAGGAAAGTGACACCTGGAGATCACTGGAGTGTGGTCTTCTCATTTCTAAATTATACTGGGATTAAGTTTTTAGGCATTGAAAATAGAGATGATGACACAAAAGTTGAGGATCCTGACACCTGGGGTTTTCCCTGCTGCTTTGCAAAGAAGGCTGCCCTCCTGCTGGAACTTAGACCTCAGCAGAGTCTGGGTTAAGAGCAGCGGTGTGTCTGCAAGCACAGCTAGCAGGTGGGGGGGGGGGTGGCCTCTAGGGGCACCATCATATAGGAGCCCAAGCCCCTCTTCTGCCTCTTTGCAGAAACTTTTTTTTTTTAAATTAATTAATTTATTATTTATTTTTGGCTGCATTGGGTCTTTGTTGCGGTGCACGGGCTTCTCACTGCGGTGGCTTCTCTTTGTTGTGGAGCACGGGCTCTAGGCGCACAGGCTTCCGTACTTGTGACTTGCAGGCTTAGTTGCTCCCGCAGCATGTGGGATCTTCCCGGACCAGGGCTCGAAGCCATGTCCCCTGCATTGGCAGGCGAGTTCTCAACCACTGCGCCACCAGGGAAGCCCCTGGAGAAACTTCTTTTTGAAACAGTTTGATGTGTAACAGGAATAGTCTATATTTTTATTATTTATTATTGCAATAATTCCTGGATTATTGCAAGCCTATGTAATACTTCAATTCCAAGTGAGTTTTTTCCAACTGTTACTTTAATCTTTTACATTTTTATTCTGTTTGTGATCGTTTTCTAGGAGTCAGTAGTGTTCACTGAGTTATGAGATATCTATGGGGGGGGGGGTGGCCTCTAGGGGCACCATCATATAGGAGCCCAAGCCCCTCTTCTGCCTCTTTGCAGAAACTTTTTTTTTTTAAATTAATTAATTTATTATTTATTTTTGGCTGCATTGGGTCTTTGTTGCGGTGCACGGGCTTCTCACTGCGGTGGCTTCTCTTTGTTGTGGAGCACGGGCTCTAGGCGCACAGGCTTCCGTACTTGTGACTTGCAGGCTTAGTTGCTCCCGCAGCATGTGGGATCTTCCCGGACCAGGGCTCGAAGCCATGTCCCCTGCATTGGCAGGCGAGTTCTCAACCACTGCGCCACCAGGGAAGCCCCTGGAGAAACTTCTTTTTGAAACAGTTTGATGTGTAACAGGAATAGTCTATATTTTTATTATTTATTATTGCAATAATTCCTGGATTATTGCAAGCCTATGTAATACTTCAATTCCAAGTGAGTTTTTTCCAACTGTTACTTTAATCTTTTACATTTTTATTCTGTTTGTGATCGTTTTCTAGGAGTCAGTAGTGTTCACTGAGTTATGAGATATCTAAATTTCAGCAAGGCATTTGATGAAGTCTCTCCTGATGTTCTTGTAGATAACATGTGAGCAGAATGGTAGAGTTAGGAGGATTCATAACTGGGGAATACCTAGACCCTAAGAGAGCTGGTTAATGAATTGATGAGAGCTTGGAGTGGGGTGGGGGGTGGGGCAGGCAGGGAGCCAACTATAATACTCACCAAAGCCCTCTGTCCTCCACGCTGGTCCAGTCCACATCTTTAGTGATAACTTACAGCCTGCCTGTCACATTGAGGTTTACCCAGCTTCTATTGGATGATGAATGTGCTGTATGAAGAATCTGGGTTCTGGGAGGCACCCAAGACTCCTTCCCCCGCCAGTCCCCCACTGCTGCCAGTTTTATTCCTTCGATGCTTCTCAAACGCACCTTCTTCCTGTCTGTTCCTTACTTTACACCCTCATCATTTCTCTCTTCCACTACTGCAGTAGTCGTTCAGCTGGGCTCCCTGCCTCTAATATTGGCCTCTCAGCAATAAGAACACTTCAGTGGACATGTTCACCTGACCTTGTTGCTTAAAATAACCCCTCGATGGCATCCCCTTGCCTGCAGAAAAATGTCCAAGCTCCTTCACGTGGCCGAGGAGGTTCCCCATGTCCTGGACATGCTGCTGCTCTAGCCTCCTCTCCCGTTGTTCCCCACCTCGAATTCTGTGCTGAGGTCAGGCTGCCTATAGTTCCTCACGTGGTCCATTCTGTTTTATGCCTTTGAACCTTTGAACCTTTGCTTTGAACCTTTGCTTGGTGGTTCCAACGCATTCACCTCTCTCTGCCTCTTTAAGACTCAGGTGATCACTTCCACCACTATATTAGAATCACCTAGTCATTCATTTCTTTTTCTCAAATTAGAATAGAAACTCCCTGAAGGCATTATTCTTATTTCACTTAGCACCCATCACATAGTAAGCAGGCAATAAATATTTGTGATCAGAACTGAGAATACAAAAAGATCTCGGCAATCTAAAAGGCAGACCATAAAATTTAACAGGGATCTGCTTCGGTTTCAAACAAACAAAGAAAACAAGTCTTGATCTAAGTCCTGAGTACAAGGTGGGAGATGGATGACTCACCACTGTCAGTGGACCATGTGAAAAAAAAAAAAAAGCCTGTGGTTCAGTTGACTTTATGCTCCACATGAGTCAACGGTGTGATACAACTCCAGGAACCTCATGTGAGAACAGGGCAAGCAACAGTCCTGCTGCTCAGACCACGAGGGAGAGTCGTGTGCCCTTGTGTGGCGCCATGCCTGAAGAGGGGTGAGGCACATCCAAAGGAAGGTGGCTTAGAACAGTGAGAGAGGGTGGACCCCATCATCTGGGGACTAGTTGAAGGAAGAAGGAGTGTTTCACCTAGAGAAGACAGGGGATATAATAACTGTATTCAAATGCCTAAAGGGCTCAAAATGCAGAATTGGGCCACTGAGTGGAAACTCCAAAAAGAACTTTGTGGCAAATAGATCTGTTAACAGTGGAACAGTCTGTCTTGTGAGCTCCAAATCACTGTAGGGTTCTACCAAGAGCCTCTGAGAAAAGGTGCTGTTGAGGGGATCTGAGCCCCTGAGGGAAGCGTGGACTAGATGTTCTTTTATCCTGCTCAGCTATGAGGCTTGAGGATTCAGGAGGTCACTGAGTTTATATTTATTGACTATCAGGGAGGGACGCCCGGAGCACATCTTCTGATAGGAATGCCTTCTGTCACTCTAGGGGGAAAATCATGAATTACCTAAACAGAAAGTGCTTCTGGGCCAGAAGTCTGAAGCTTAGTGGCCTACTCACTTATTACATGGTTAGTGTGAAATCTACTCAGGAATGACGTCTGGTTGTCCCACCCAGGGTATGCAGAGTCTTGTGTGTTCACCTATGTCCTTTTGTGGAAGTTTGAATAAAGTGATTGCCTCTTTTCCTTTGCTTTTTTGTTTTTTAGTTCTGGAGCATCTTGGCTTCTGGGAGGAAGTCAGAAGGATCATCTTGGAATCAGAGTTGATAACTGGATTCCCCTATACCTTCACGGTGCCAGGCCTGCCCCAGTACCTCCAGAGCCTCACCAAACTGGCCATCGCTGCAGTGTGGGCAGTAGCGGCCCAGGCTGGAGAGCAGGCAAGGGACGTTCCCATCTCCTTCTCTCGGCTGTTGGAGTCTTCCTTCCCTGAAGTGCGCCTGCTGACGCTGGAAGCCCTGTTGGAAAGGTTCTCAGCAGCAGCCTCGGGACTAGGAGAGAAGGGACTGCCGCCCTTGCTATGGAATATGGGAGGGACATTCTTGATTCTGGCTATGAAGGAAAGTCACCCAGAATGCCTCTGCAAGGTGAAGTCTCTGGTGTACTGACCATCCCTTTCCATTCCCCACAGTCTTTGGTGAGCCCACTGGAGTGATAAGGTCAGGAGGCAGGATCGGTTTGGCATCTCCAGGATTGGAAGGAGATTCAGCATCCAAAGGGCAAGGACTCTCTCGCACGGTGCTTGGCATGGCTTCATGCATAAAAGAGCGCTGAGAAAAGTGTTTGATGATAATGGTATTGATGACAGAGATTAACCAAAGATAGAGATTGAGAGAGTAAGCAGTCTTTGCTGACATGGCTCTTTGGGGGCAGATGGTCACCTGGAAAGCATGATCAAAAGGAAAGGGCACTGACCTAGGAATATGGCATCTGCCCTCTGATCCCAGTATGCCACTGCTCTAGACTATCTTGGTCTTGCAAAGCTATTAAGGGGGAAAAAAGAAGTCAGTGGGCGCTTTTTGAAAGATAGAGTCCCTTATTGGTACAAATGATTATTATTTAGATTCTGGAGACTTTTCTGAGGGGTGTGTGTGTGTTTGTTTGTTTGTTTTCCATGGATCTGGCTCACACAGATACTGAAAATTCTCCATTGCATGGACCCCAGTGAGTGGCTTCCTCACACAGAGCGCTGTGTCCATCTAACCCCAAAGGAGTTCTTGATCTGGACAATGGATATTGCTTCCAATGAAAGGTTTGCCTCCAGTGCTCCCTGTGCAAACTTGGTACAACACATGGTCCCATCAGTCAGTTATGTAATGAACTTGAGCATAGCCCAGCCTGTGTTCTAAGCCCAAGCAATAGAATGATGTCAGAGTTCCCAATTAGTTACCAAAAGGTAGTTGCTTCCGGATGCATTTGTATAGCCACAAGGTAGAGATTTCTAGTAGTATTCACAGCCACATGGATTACAGACTACCTGTAAAAACCATATGTATATAAAATGTTCGATTTTATTTATTTATGTATGTATTTTCATATTTATTTATTGAAGTATAATTGACTTACAATATTATATTAGTTACAGGGCGATTATATGTTTTGTGTGATTTCTGGCTGACTTTCCTAGGTCTGAAATACAAAGTGAAGCTCTGAGACTCGCCTCCAAGGTGATTGCCCACCACATGCAGACGTGTGAGGAGGTGAGGCTAATTTCCCCTGTTTTGGGGTCTGGATTTCTGTCCTCTGATTTCCCTGGAAGGTGTCAGTAAAAGTGAACTGTCCCACAGGCAGAATCTCTGTGGCATATGTGTGTAGCTTCTACAAAAATATCATTCATGTTGGTTTTTCACTTTAGGTATAACTTGGGGAGAATTTTCTGAGCACCATGTTTGGCATTTCTTTTCTCTTGTTCTGGGCACATTTGATTTGAGTCCATGAGGGTAACACAACCTCCTTCCTCCAGGACATACGTACATTTATGCCCAAACTCCTTGTCACAAGGATTGCATCCTAGTCAACTATGTATGAAAATGTATCGCTAAGGCTTAAATATCCCCCCCAAACGTGGTCCAGCTGGCTTTGTGTGGAGGCCCAGATGTGTCCCACCTGTCTTAGAACATGTCTTTGGGGGTGGGGTGGACCTAAAGTAATCAAAACAGCTTCCTGGGGGAGAAAAGGGAACCCTTCTACGCTGTTGGTGAGAATGTAAATTAGTGTAGCCACTGTGGAAAACAGTATGGAGGTTCCTTAAAAAACTGAAAATAGAGCTGCCATATGATCCAGAAATCCCACTCCTGGGCATATATCCAGAAAAGATGAAAACTCTGATTTGAAAAGATACATGCACCCCAGTGTTCATAGCAACACTATTTACAATAGCCAAGACATGAAAACAACCCAAGTGCCTATCAACAGACAGTTGGCTTAAGGAGATGGGATATACACATACAATGGAATATTACTCAGCCATAAAAAAAGAATGAAATAATGCCATTTGCAGCAACATGGATGAACCTAGAGAATATCATGCTAAGTGAAGTTAAGTCAGACAGAGAAAGACAAATATCATATGATATCCCTTATATGTAGAATCTAAAAAATAATACAAATGAATCTATATACAAAACAGAAACAGACTCACAGACATAGAAAACAAACTTATGGCTACCAAAGGGGAAAAGGAGGGTGGGAAAGGGATAAATTAGGAGTATGGGATTAACAGATACAAGCTACTACATATAAAATAGATAAGCAACAAGGATTTACTATATAGCACAAGGAACTATATTCAGTATCTTGTAATAACCTATAATGGAAAATAATCTGAAAAAAATATATATATAACTGAATCACTTTGCTGTACACCTGAAACCACTGTAAGTATAGTTGAAGTAAATCAGCCATACTTCAATTTAAAAAATAAAAAACAGCTTCCTGGAACGATGCCTTAGGACAAATACTTGCATACTTAGGGGCATATGAGAAAGATGCCACCATCAGAGAATTATTATAAACAGAAGGCAGTCAATACCACAGTAAAATTACCTGAAGATCTTGGTTTCACATCACCACACTGTGATCGTGGCACCATAACATTGTGGATTCCTATTCCTATGCTCCAGCAGCCCTGAGAGAGGTACTGGGGGTACAAGGATGAAGACTGGAGAGCAGTCTAATGAGAGAAAAGGAGCATTAGATCATGATATTAAATGATACTCTAGTAGGAAGGAGGCTGAGGGAAAGCAGAGACCGGAGGGAGTGTTTGCAGAGCTGAGGAAGACTTCACATAGGAGATTGTTAAATTCAGAGAGCCTGGGGCTGGACAGAGAGAAGACCAGAGGGTGAGTACTAAGCAGATACACAGTTTCTCTGGGTCTGTCATTCGGAGGCAGGCCAAGGGGCCAGAGCCAGGTGGTCACTAGGAGATGCAAAAAGCTAAAAAAAAGGTTATGTGTGTGTCTTGGGGAGGATAGGAGGAGAGTTTGTAGGAAGGGAGAGGATTTGCTTAAAAAAACTACAGCCTGGGGCTGGGGGTGGGTGGGGGGTGGGGAACAAGTTCTGAGAAAGTAGTCACAGGGCAGCCTAACAAGTCTGTCAAAAGACAGCGTTCTCATCTAAAGCCGTTTTTAACCAGTTGTCATGTGCATCTCCGAGGCACTGCTTGGTACTTGAATGAAGTGACATTTGAAGAATATTGGAAATTTTTCAGGGAGAGAAAAGTTAACAAGTCAGCAGCTTCCTCATGATCTAAGACACTGATCAGTTCAGTTCCGTAGATGCTCATAGATGATCAGAGGAGCCAGTAATCTCATTTTGAACATTTAAAGAGGCTTAGCTGATAGCGGAAGTAAAATTTATTTGGAACAATAATCCCCTTTCTAGAAAAAGTAAAGAACCAGAGTTTAAAAGATGGAAACAACCCAAATGTCCATCAACTGATTGATGAATGGGTAAATAAAATATGGTATATCTATATAATGGAATATTTTTCAGCCATAAAAAGTAATGAAGTACTGATACATACATCCTACAGCATGGATGAGCCCTGAAAACATGCTGAGTGAAAGAAGCCAGTGACAAAAGACCACATATTGTATGATTCAATTTTTTAACCATTTTTTATTAAAGTATAGTTAATTTTGATTCAGTTTTATATACTTATATATATATATATATACTTTTTCAGATTCTTTTCCATTATAGGTTACTATAAGATACTGAATATAGTTCCCTGTGCTATACAGTAAGTCCTTGTTGTTTACCTATTTTATATACAGTAGTGTGTATATGTTAATCCCAGACTCCTAATTTATCTCTCCCCTTGCCCATCCACCATCCCCTTTGGTTACTGTAAGTTTGTTTTCTATGTCTGTGAGTCTATTTCTACTTTGTAGATAAGTTCATTTATATTATTTTTTTAGATTCCACATATAAGAGATATCATATGATATTTGTCTTTGTCTGACTTACTTCACTTAGTATGATAATCTCTAGGTCCATCCATGTTGCTGCAAATGGCATTATTTCATTCTTTTTTATGGCTGAGTAATAGTCCATTGTGTATATATGTCACGTCTTCTTTATCCATGGATAAAGTTGATGGATACTTAGGTTGCTTCCATGTCTTGGCTATTGTAAATAGTGCCACCGTGCACATTGGTGTAGCATGTGTCTTTTCCAATTAGAGTTTTCTCCGGATATATGCCCAGGAGTGGGATTGCAGGATCATATGGTAGTTCTAGTTTTAGTTTTTTAAGGGACCTCCAAAGTGTTCTCCATAGTGGCTGCACTAATTTAAATTCCCACCAACAGTGTAGGAGGGTTCCCTTTTCTCCACACCTGCTCCAGCATTTATTATTTGTAGACTTTTTAATGATGGCCATTCTTACTGGTATGAAATGATACCTCATTGTAGTTTTGATTTGCATTTCTCTAATAATTAGTAGTTTTGAGCATCTTTTCATGTGCCTGTTGGCCATCTGTATGATTCAGTTTATATGAAATGTGCAGAACGGACAAATCCATAAAGACAGAAAGTAGATTAATGGTTTAGGGCTGGGCGAGGGGGAGCTGACAGGATGGGGATGATAGCTAAAGTATACAGGGCTGGGGCTTCCCTGGTGGCGCAGTGGTTGAGAGTCCGCCTCCTGATGCAGGGGACACGGGTTCGTGCCCTAGTCCGGGAAAATCCCACATGCCGCGGAGTGGCTGGGCCCATAAGCCATGGCTGCTGAGCCTGCGTGTCCGGAGCCTGTGTGCCTGTGCTCTGCAATGGGAGAGGCCACAACAGTGAGAGGCCCGCGTACCGCCAAAAAAATAAAATAAAAAAGTATACAGGGCTTCTCTTTTTGGTGATGAAAATGTTCTAAAATTGACTGTGGTGATGGTTGTACACACATATCTGTGAATATACTAAAAATCATGGAATTATGTATTTAAATGGGTAAATTATATGGTATGTGAATTGTATCTCTATAAAGCTATTACTATAAAGAAACAACAATAGGGCTTTGTTTAAACAGTAATGTTAGTTAGGATGCTGCTTTAAATGTAACAGAAACTCAAAAATACAGTGGCTTAAACCAGAGAGAAGCAGTCCAAAGCAGATAGTGACATGACATTATTGGGCTCCCCGGCCCTTCTACCTTGTTGTTCCGCTGTCCTTAATAAGTGGCTTCCATCTTCTGGTCCCAGATAGTTGCTCCAGCTCCCATCATCTTGTCCTTGTTCAACTAGCAGGACAGAGAAACCCAAGAAGTGAAGGTCATGCATATTTCCTTACATATTACCTGAAATTGCACAGATACCACTTTTAATGGCATCCCATTAGTCAGAACTTAATCACGTTACTCCCGATGCAAGGGAGCCTGGGAAACGCATATGTAGCTCATCCCTAATTCCATGTCTGCCCATGTCACATCTTCTGAACTGCTGTATGTATACTTTGTACTTTTAGACCAGGGACTTGGTGGCCCCCCACCTGAAGCAGTGGGTTCAATTGGTCCTCTCTTCTTGTGGAGATCATCTTCCCACCGAGTCCAGGCTGGCCGCTGCTGAAGTTCTCACCAGCACTGCACCATTTTTCCTCACCAACCCCCATCCCATTCTTGGTAAGTGCGCTGAGCCGCTGTTGGGGGGGGGTGTCCATCGTACCAAATGCATTAAAAGCGTGAATAGATGTTCTAGGTTAAAAAAAGAAGGGAGGATGAAAGATGACAGCGTACACCATACTTTTACATCTTTCAAAAATCTTCCCACCATCTCACTCTCTTACTCTAATCACTTTTCACCAACAGCCTCTTTTTTTTTTAATATAAATTTATTTATTTATTTTTATTTTTGGCTGCCTTGGGTCTTTGTTGCTGCACGCGGGCTCTTCTCTAGTCGCGGTGCGCGGGCTTCTCATTGGGTGGCTTCTCTTATTGCAGAGCAGGGGCTCTAGGCGCGCGGGGTTCAGTAGTTGTGGCACGTGGGCTCAGTAGTTGTGGCTTTCGGGCTGTAGAGCACAGGCTCAGTAGTTGTGGCACACGGGCTTAGTTGCTCTGCGGCATGTGAGATCTCCCCTGACCAGGGCTCGAACCCATGTCCCTTGCATTGGCAGGCAGATTCTTAACCACTGCGCCAACCAGGGAAGCCCCACCAACAGCCTCTTAATTGGCCTCTTTTCTTTCTGTCTTGTCCCCCAAGCCATTCTCCTTATGCTTCCAAAAGCCTCTGTGGTCTTTCTGAAATACAGATCTGAGCATTTTCCTCCACTGCTTAAAGCCTTTGAGTGGGTGCCCATTGCCTTCAGGATAAAACCTAAATGCTCTTTAGCCTGGCTCAGAAGGCCCTTCCTCTTCTGTGCCCTGCCTGCTTCTCCCTTCTCACTGGCCACCACTCCCCATGCATCATCAGCGGAGAACAGTTCTCTAAACAAACTGCTGCTCGACTGACTCCTGTTGGTCTTTCAAGACTCAGCCTAACCATCACCTCTTCCAGGAAGCCTATTGCAGTGACCTTGGTGAGAAATAAATGGGACAGAGTGAAGTGTGGCCTTGAGGAAGAAGAAAGGCCAGGCTCTAAGGCATTTAGGAAGTGGAATCAACAGGACTTGGTGTTGAGGTTAATATAAAGGGAACATTCAAGGATGACTTCCAGGCTTCTGGCTTAAGTGACTAGGAAGACTGCTGGTTCCTTTCACTGAAAGTAGTTTTAAGTTTAAGGCATCTTTGGACTTCCCTGGTGGTCCAGTGGTTAAGACTCTGAGCTTGCACTGCAGGGGGCACAGGTTCAATCCCTGGTTGGGGAAGATCCTGCATGCCACGCAGCGTGGCCAAAAAATAAAATAAAAAAAGTTTAAGGCATCTTTGGGAAGTAAAGGTAGAGATATTTGGAAATCAAATAGATGTACAGCTCCAACCATATTCTCTACCTTCATGTCTCTTTCCTCACTGCCACCCCCTGTCCTTCAAGAGTAATAATTAGGAAAGAGCATCATATCAAGGGTGGTTGAAAAAAACCGAGCTTTAGGAAACCCAAAGGAATTGAAAAACCATAGGGGTTTTTGTTTTAACTTAAAAAAATTTTTTTTAATTGTAGTGTTTTGTTTTAAGCATAGGGTTTACTGAAAGGAAAACTCAGGACCCAAAGCCATGTCTGAGTCCTGGCCCTGCCCTCTCCTGCCATCTTACCCCCATATTAACCATGCTGAGATTCTCTTCCATCCATTATGGGAATTCTGGTTTTGTTCTCCTCTTCCATGCCCAGCCCTGGAGAATAAATCATGGTCCCTGCATCCGGGGAGCTTTCAGTGTAGTTGTGGAGAAAAGATTTACAGAATAAAGAAAAGAACTGCTTTTTCAGATGGTGGGATTCAAATTCTAAGTGTTGTCGGAGTTCAGACCAATCAAGTGTCTCATGTCTCTGGATCTCTCAGAGAAAAAGTTGTCTTTGGTATCTTCATACATCTTTCTTCTAAGTCAGCGGTCCCCAGCCTTTTTGGCACCAGGGACTGGTTCCGCAGAAGACAGTTTTTCCACGGACGGGGATGGGGTGGGGAGAGGGTTCAGGCGGTCATGCGAGCGGTGAGGCGGGGATGGGGAGCGGCTGATGCAGCTTCACTTGCTCCCTTCCTGCTGTGCAGCCCGATTCCTAACAGGCCCCAGACCCGGGGGTGGGGACCCCTGTTCTAAGTGACTTTTAGGCATCTTTTCTATACCCAAAGGGAGACTGAAAGGGGACCTGCTACCATTTTGCTTTAATCATGGGACCCAGAGGAATAAGAGCAAAGGTTTATAAACTTTGGTGACACTTCTCAGGGAAGGCAGTATCACTTTCTGGGTGGCTTTGGCTGCCCTGACCCCGGTTCATAGCAGGAAAATGTGTGTGGAATAATGTAGAATTTCTGAGTGAAACTGAGTCCTGGGCAAAAGCCATTGGTTCATCATGAATTGCTAGAGCTGCTTAGGGCATCACAGACAATGAGGAAGGAGGTCGGCAGTGGCTGGCGGCCTGCAAGAACATGAAAAACAGGCACAGAACTGAGAGGCAAAGGACATAAAGTGCATGGGGACAAGTCAAGGGCAGACCGAAGTCATTTAAGGAGAAAGAAAAATTGAAATGGACTAAAGAGGGAAGATTGATGAGGACCTTAGCGGTATACGAAAATGTTAAGAAAGGGAAATTTGAAACCCTAGAGAACAATTAGAATGGATAGATTCTGAAAGACTGAGTAAAATTTAAAGCCAGATTTATAACAGACAGGAGAGCACAAACCCCAGAGGGAGCCATTGCTGCTCTCAGTATGACTAGAGCATTGGTGGCTCTGATATTGGGCTCTCTGTGGACAGATGAGGGAGAGGGTGAGCTAAGGAGAGCTCTCAGGGCAGGGTTGGTTCCCCACTGAACATCAAGGGATGATGAGTGGTGGTCTTCCGTGGCAACCCACCCCACCTGGACAGTATGTGTCCCTCCTTTGAGGCCCTGCCCCCTCTCCCCTCACACAGTCCACCTCCCATTACACCAGTCTCCTGGGACCTTTCCCTGTGGTGAGTCACAGCCACGTGTTTCCAGCCCTGCCTTCTCCTTACCTTGTGTTCTCCACTTGATGTCCCTTTCGGTTGCTCAGGGGCAGACACTGTCTGTTCCTGGTCTCTGGTCCCCAGCAGCACAATGCACAGGGACTTGATAGGGTCCCTGCCCAGGGGCAATGGCAGTCAGGTCGTGGGCCCTGCGTAGACGTGGCACAGGCTGGTGCCTTTATCACGGTTCTTTGCTTTTTTCAATTCTTGCCCCCCAAAGCATAATCTTGATTGAAACTTTGCTTTCAGAATTTATAAGCTGAAACAGTCACTCAAATTAACACTGGGCTAGTTTCCCCAAAGCACGCTTGATGCATAAAGTTTCATTCTGAGAAGCATGAGTCATTGACTAAGGCCCGTTGACAGCTGGGCCTTAGTCAGCCAAGGCCGTACCTTCTAGGGGGCCTTGCCTGGGGCTGGTCGCCTCCAGAAGTGTTTCCTATTCAAAAGGACATTTTCAGACCTGTCCCCTTAGGGTCCTCTCTCTTCTGGCATTTATCTGACTCTCAAGTCTCCCTTCCTTGCAGTACCCACAAAAAAAGAAGTAACTGTTGCTCATTCAATACTGGATTTGAAGCAGTATTTGTACCTGCTTGTAAGTTGCATCCTAGGTAATTTGATTTCTTTTGGGCCTTCTTAGGACTGCAAGATACGCTTGCTCTCTGGAAACGTGTCCTCACCCTCCTGCAGAGTGAGGAGCAAGTAATCCGAGATGCAGCCACAGAAACCGTGATGACTGCCATGTCACAGGAAAACACTTGCCAGTCAACAGGTACCTCATTCTTATCTTTCTTCGATGCCTGATTGCTCTTGGACAGGGGTTGGCACACTTTCTATAAAGGGCCAGAGAGTGAATACTTTAGGCTTTGTTGGCCATTCAGTCTCTGTCTCAACTCTGCCATTTTAGTGGGAAAGTAGCCATAAACAATAGGAAGACAAGTGTACGTGACTGTGTTCCAATAAAGCTTTATTTATAAAAACAGGTGGCTTCCCAGATTTGATGTGCTAACCACAGTTTGCTGACCCCTGCTCTAGGACATCATAGAGAAAAATTGCTTTCAGAGGTAGAAATGTAGTAAACAGTGCCTTTTGTTAGTTACATTGACATCCTTTTTAAATAAGGCCAAGTCTGGATTTTCTGTGTGGTTACATAATCCAGAGAGCTAGATCCATCATTTTGCTCCTCTGTGCATTTCTACACATAAAAGAAACAGATGAGTGTCAGTCAAGTTGCTCCTCTTTGTGCCTTGGCTCCTCATTGGGTGGTGACGTTAACCCAGGGGGCAGGAGGGGAGTGGAAAGAGGAGCAGCCTAGGTGGGTAGTTCTGAGCTCATAGCCACTCAGTTCATAATATGAGCTGTTAGGGCCCTGGGCCCTAGTTATCTGTATGCAATGGCAAATGCTGTGGAAGCAAAAGGGAACTCCAGGCTGCAGGTGGAAAACGGGCTGCTGGGTGAAAGGGATGGGGCTAAGTGGAGTAGAAGCAAGGTCACACCTCTGGGCAAATGGCCATCTGGGAGGGTGACCACTCTGGTGGACTTGGATTCCATGCACTTGGGGCTAGGTGTCAGGAAAGATCTCTGGGTCAGCCATCCCAAAGAGAAGTAAGAACACCATTTTGAGACAGGTAGTCACAGGCTGAGCAAAGACGTTTACCTTAATGGACAGCAGAATGGGAGGGGAAATAGCCATACAGTGTTGGTAACTGATTCGGGCCCCTCATTCCCATGGGTAGCGTTGTGGTCCCTGGAAGCTTCTCTTAGAATGTGCGAACATCTGCATACCTGAGTCCTCCGTTGTAATGGTCTGGGCACTTTTCTCTACATGTATGGAAGGAGCTGGTGTCTTAATAATCTCCCAGTGATACTACTCCAGGGCACATTTAGCCGGGATCAGCTTGGCCTCTCAGTGGGAAAACATTCAGATCGGTGCTGCGAGTGCTGTACGAGCAGCCTTCTCCCCATCCCTGTCCACATACCTAAAGTTCTGCCATTAATGATTCATTCCTTTTTGCAATTGTGCATTTTCCTTGGAAGGACACACGGAGCACCGAGCAAGTGCTCAGTAAGCATTTGGTGGAACGTAACACTCACTAGACTTCTATAGGACCCTCTCACCAAAGATGGGAAAGATCACTTCATGGTGGAATTCATAAGTGGACTTCTTCCCTCCTAGTCTTGAGGGCTTTTGCCCTGCTACTTTTATTTCTTTCAGAATTTTTCCCTGTTCATTTATAGTAAAACTATATTACCATGTTCTCCCTCCTTCTGGTTTGAATTTTTTTCTCAAGAAATAGAAATCAGTAATTATATTTGGAGTGCCCTTTGCGTGTGAAATTCCATGTGTGAAAGCCTCTGAGGGAGTAAGTAATGTAAAAGCCTACTTGTCTGTCCATCTTTGTATCCCCTATCTTGGTCCATAAAAGAGAATCTGAGGTGTGAAAAGACAAGAATTCTGTAACAGCTAAACATAGTATGTTACCCTGGACCAGATCCCGTACTGGAGGGGTGAAAAGCCATACAGGAAATTATTAGAATAGCTGACAATATTGAAATATTGTCTATAGATTAAAATCAATATTAAATTTCATGAATTTGATAACCATACTATGGTTTTGTAAGAGAATATTTTTATTCTTAGGAAATACACAACTGAAATATTAAGGTGGAAAAGGGCACAACGCCTGCAACTTACTCTCAAATGGTTCAGAAAAAAATAAAACTATGTGTGCGTATAAATAGTAAACACAGATAGGTAGTTGCTGTACTTGCATCTTTTCCATATGTTTAAAATTATTTCAAAATAAAATGTTTTTTTAAAAACCCAAGTCTACAACTAGAAAAGACTAACACAGTATATATTGGTAGACCATCTGGCTGGTTTATCAACTATTCCACCCCCCTAGTGTGACTCCTTTCTGCCTGTCCCCCACCTTTTTTTTTTTTTTAACTCATTTTGAGTGAATTTTTGCATCCGAAAAATCAAACCCAAGCCAGACACCGCCCATTCAGAGATCTCAGCAGCGTGACGTCGCTGTGTGGGGATACTCATTCAGCATGTCCCTGTGTGTTCTCTGTTCTGCCTGATAGCAGTGCTCAAACAGAATCTCTGTAATGCAGCGTGATTTTCTTAAGCAAAAAATGCACATCTTTCTGCTTTAGACTGAAAAGTAACTGACGATTGAGTATCACCACCTGATTTTTCACTTTAGTCAAAAGTTTGGCCAGCTGATTCATTAGAACAATATTGTCTTGTTTTGACATCTCTCAAGGATACCAAGCAGCTGATGGTAAGTTTTCACATTCCTTCAGCACACAGGGGTTTTGTAGCATACCCTGCTAATGGTTTGCTCTTTGGTGTTGCAAAGTCCATTATTACTACTGAGTCTTGAATACCTTGAAAATATGTGTCATTTCATTAATTTTGTCCTCAAATCAGTGGTTTAAAAGTGCCACAGGGGCTTCCCTGGTGGCGCAGTGGTTGAGAGTCTGCCTGCCGATGCAGGGGACGCGGGTTCGTGCCCCGGTCCGGGAGGATCCCACGTGCTGCGGAGCGGCTGGGCCCGTGGGCCATGGCCGCTGAGCCTGCGCATCCGGAGCCTGTGCTCCACAATGGGAGAGGCCACAGCGGTGAGAGGCCTGCGTATCGCAAAAAAAAAAAAAA
>NW_020174013.1:6746802-6807782 GCF_003031525.2 Neophocaena asiaeorientalis asiaeorientalis | reverse complement strand
AAAAAAAAAAAAAAAAAAAAAGTGCCACAGTAAAATAATAATATTAAATTATGTTAATATTTAATGTCGTCTTTGAGAAGACTAAATATTGTTAAATTAATTCTTACTTCTCCTCCTAAGAAAGAAAGAAATCATGAGGACTCCTTGCCTCTGAGACCTCATCCTGTAAATGAGGGCTAGATGGGGAAGAAAGAGCTTTGTGCTCATACTGACAGCCTGCTGGGGATGTGGAGAAGATGGAGGTGCATTTTGATTGCGGGGTCTAGGGAGGTTCCTGAAAGTGGCGCTGGCCCAAAGGAAGGGATAAGTGGCACACAGATGAGAGCAGTTCAACACGGAAGGAAAAGCCGGAGCCAAACCTGGAGTTGGGGACAACTTGGGAGCCGACTGGGGAGCAGCAAGTGGACTTGTGTGGCCAGAACATAGGCTGAGGCCAGGGGGGTGGAGCAGGAGGCAAAGCTAGAAAGGCGGGAGTGGCCACACTTGGGATGGCTTTGAATGCCAAGCCAAGGACCTCCTCTTATAGGTGAAGGGAAGCTGGAGAGGCTTTCAAACAGAGGAGTAGTGTTGCCAGGAACGTGGGTGTGAGGGGCTCTTTCTGGCAGCCGTGCATGAGATGGATCAGGGTTGGGGGTGAGTCAGTGGGGGTGAGTCAGGAGATCAACTGGGAGCTGGTAGCAAGAGTCCTCGTGAGCCACCATCAGTGGTGATGGGTGGAGAGAGCATGGGGTAGACTCAAGAGGATTTGGGGGCTGTGCTTGTGGGCGGTGGGAGAGAAGGGAAAGCAGAGATGACCTCAAGGTTTCAAACCTGTGAGGTATCTAGGGGAAACACCTCGACATGCCTCTGGCACTGACAAAGCAGTTGAGCTATCGCGTTCCAGGAAGTGAAACTTCCTGGAAGTGGGAAAGGCACTTAGAGACCACAAGTCACTGTGATCTGGGACAGAGTATTCCTTAGGCCTTGGAGAGATCGGCATTGGAAACTGAGAGGGCAAAGGGGGACCTTTATCTGCTGGAGGAACAGAGTGCGCTGTCCGGCTCTGTCCTGCCCTCTCCAGCACACGGCGCAGTGCCCCTGGGAGCCCCCGGCAAGCCGTCACAGGGCAGCTGCTGGTGCTGGTAGCTCTGGCTAGAAACCATGGAAGAGGCAAGCATGAAACCAGTCGCTGTGCACACAGCTGGCTTTAGGTGGAGATTTGTGGTGTGAATTAGTTAATGATTCTGGAAGGTCCAGAGGAAATAACTCGGTGTTTAGATAGCCCTCGTGAGGATGGATGTTGTTCACCTTCTTGCCTGCCGTCCTCCTGCATGTGCGCCACCCAACATGGTCACCTGGAAGGTGGAACTCATAGGCTATTAACAGCTCTCTGAGCACCCCTGAGGCCCCTTCAGCTTTAGATGGGAGGAAGCCCCAGCAGCGGGACCCTCCCTGCCCCTCCCCTCCCCTCTATGCCAGTCACAGCATGCCAAGAGGGACAGAAGAAATGGCACATCTAGGGCTCAAGAGGAGGGGATTGAAGTTCACAGCCAGGAAGAGACAGTGTATGGGCAGGACTCCAGGTGGGGCTCCACCTCTCTCCTGCCCCTGTTCTGACTTGACTTCAAGCCTTGAAATGCTCTGGAAAGAGCTCTCATTTCAAGAGCAGGAGACACTCAAGGCCGTAGCTCGGCCGCTGCCACTTCCCTGGGCTCTCCCACTTCTGCCTGAGCAGCTCGCTCACATCTGTCTTATAGACTCATATATCAGGATTTCACATCAGAGCTCTTTTGAACAAGGGCTTCCGTGTGAGGGAAGAAACCAGCCTGGACACTATTTAAATTTAAATCACTAGCTTTGTGTGATTCTCAAGTGAGGCAGACAGAGTTCTGGGTGGAAGCAACAGGAGAGGCGCCTGTGAAGGTATGAATTTTAACAGCCTGTTTAGGAGGAGGAGAGGATGAAAAAGCACCTTTAAAAAAAGCAACCCACCCAAAGGTCTAGAAGATGGCCAGAATTCAGCAATTCGGGGTTATTCTGTAGCCTTTTTTTTTAATTGTAATTGAAGTATAGTTGATTTATAATGTTGTGTTAAGTACTGCTGCACAGCAAAACGATTATCGAGTTAGACTTACATACATTCTTTTCCATCATGGTTTATCACAGGACACTGAATATCGTTCCCTGTGCTGTACAGTAGGACCTTGTTGTTTATCCATCCCATATGTAACAGTTGGCATCTGCATAGCCTCTCTTTTATGTAGAACCCTTTGTCTCTGTTACAGGGTCTCTGTTGGGTCTAACCCGATAGGCTAGTGTCAGACTTGAGGACTCCAGAGTAAGAGGATGGAAGGCTCTGACCTGAGGGGTCCCGCAGAGATGGCTCAATCTGGAGGCCCTTGGGCGGAACCCTGGTGCTCACCTTGCAGAGCTGGGGGCTCTCTGGGCAGGAGATGGGTGGGAGCTCTTAGCCTTCTGAAGCCCCTTCCTCCGGCACCGCACCCTCTCCAGCTCGGGATCTCCCTCCCTCCCTCCTCTTCCAGCTTCATCCAGCGTTTGCCGCCTGATTCAGGAGGCCTCCTCCCTTTCCCCGTTTCCGTTTCCCCCGATTCAAAGAAAGTTTCTGATACCCAACAATCGCTTTAGTTGTTGCAGGATAAGAAAGAGAAGCCAGTTAACGAGGAATTTTAAGGGGGGCCCACACCTCAAATCACTGTCAGTGCTTAGGTTCAAGAAGGATGACTTCTTGGTAGAAACTTTTTTATTTAGCTATAATTGACATAAAAGGTAGAAACTTTCTAATGAAGAGAATGTAAAAGACTTTTAAGAAAGAAAGAGAGACAGATACAGCAGGGGAGAGAGAAGCGAGCGCACATGTCCTCACATGTGTGAGCGATGGGTGGTTCTTTTCCTTGGAGTACTGGCTCCAGGGAGTTCCGATCCCTCCCTCCCACCACACCCCCACACACAAAAAAATCATAAAACTTCTGCTCATTCTGCCAGATATAAATGTTTAGTGGTGACACATTAAATCCCACCTTCTCTACAATGGCCCTACCCGCCAGGATCTCTCGTTTTCCTGAACCCCTGCAGCATTTGGTTATAAATAGCCCTTGATTTTCTACTCTTTTATTATTTTCTCCTTCATATACTTTATTTATTTTATCTTCCCAACTATCCTGTGAGCTTAGAGACTGTCTTCTATTAGGTACACAGTAGGTGCTCAATGGGCATTGATGGGCTGATCTTCCACCACAGTAGGCCACCTAACAGTCAGTAATAGTCTGTCAGTCCCGAGTTCCCCAAGGAGATTAGAGTGCCCCTTAAACAACAAAGCTCCATAACAGGCAGACTGACCCTCCCTGCTAGAACTGGCCCAAGGGGCCGTGGTGTTCATTGATTCGGACAAAGTGAGCGACTCACTGTATGGGGCTTGTGGGATAAGAGCTGGTAGCTCTACCTTACTATTTGGTCCTTCCTCACTCATACCACTTGGGTCTGAGTCTCAGACTGCAGGGCCAGAGAGCCAGTCTGCGGCTGTGGGCCGCAGCCCTGGGGTAACCGGGAGACACTACAGGAGCCTCCATGCTCTGCACCAGGACCCGCAGAGACTCTGGAATAGTGAAGGAGCTTAGCAGGAAGGCGGAAGAGGGGAAGCAGGAGCAAAATGTAGCAAAATTGAGACTAGAGGTTAGAGAACAGGGCAGGAGGCAGGTGGCATTGTGGGGCTAGGTGGAAACAGTCATATAGCGGGGCAAGATGAAGAAGAAGAGAGCAGACACCTGGTCAGTTTCCCCCCAGATGTATTCCTCCCTCTGCCACACACACCCCACCTCTCACACAGACACACACCCCGTCATCACCACACAGAGCCCAAGGGACAGCATGAGAGTGTGAACACAGCTCCCACGCTCCAGCCCTTGACCAAGCAGGGAGGGAGGTCGGGTCACTGTGTCATCACACAGCGGCCCCGTCAGCAAAGCCCCAGGCCTGTGGGCTTCATGCTGAGTTGCAGATGGTTGCATCCCCGAACCCGGAACCTCCAGAGCTGCCCACCGAGTCCTCCTGCCGCACCAGCCACGTGCCCAGCGGAAGACCCTGCGCTCTTCCCAGTTCCTGCAAGTTCGCAGGGTCAGGTCCTCCAGGTCTGGCCTCAGTCCTCCCTCTGCCTTCCGATACCTTCTTTCCTAATCTACTCAGATACACTGTCTCCAAGGTGTCTTTTCTGTTCAGAGGTACCAGAGCCTGGCCCCAGCCTCCATTTTAGACGGCCTTTAAGCTCCGTGAGTATGATCTCATGGGCATGTACCAAGTACCTTTTTCTGGAGAAGAGTGACCACCACACTAGAATTCCCCTCATAACTGCCTCCAAGCCTGACCTAAATGCCCCTGGGGACAAGCTAAACTTACTTGCCTCTCATGTCTTTGTGGCTATTTTTAAATTCTAAATTGTTTTCTCACTCCTCTTACTCTTACCTAGATAAACCACAGGTTTTTCTTTTACTACTTAAGTATGAGGCAAAAAGTGGTGACATCACGCATATTCATTCATTCATTCATTCAACAAGTATTTACAAAGTGTCTGTCCACAAGGCTTGTTTAATGTGCTAGTTCAAGCCACCAGCATCTCTCACCTGGACTTCTGCAAAAACCTCCAGCCTGCTTTTCCTGCCTCTGCTCCAGTCTGCCTGCAGTCCAGTCCCTGTAGCTGTTGAAGGGCCTTTCTTAGGGAATAGATCCGACGATGTTGCTCTCCTCCTCAGACCTCTCCCTTGGTTTCCCTTCTTTCTCAGAGTAAAACTCAACTCCTGAAGTAACAGATAAAGCCCTCCCGACCTTACCCCGGCCTCTCTCTCCAGCCTCATCCCCTGCTACGCCCTCTCCCTCTCTCTCGGCTCCAGCACTCCAGCCTTTTTTGGGGTTCTGCAGCTCACCAAGCCTCAGGGGCTTTGCACTAGCTGGGCCTGCTGCTTGGAATGGTCTCCCCTGGTCCCACCCAGCTGCCTCCTTGTCATTTCAAATCTCAGCTTCAGTGTCATGTCCATAGAAACGACTTGACCACCCAGTTTACAGTAGCTGCTCATTTACTGTTACTTCACCCTGCTGGCTTCATTCTCTGCATAACCCTTTGACAACTTATTATTTTACTGTTTATTTCATTCGTTATTTGTCTCCCTCCACCAGAATAAAACTTCCGGGAATGTAGGGCTTTTGTCTGCTTTGCTTATTACTGTTTTCCCAGAACCTGGTACATAATGCTCAACAGAAATCACTATTGGATGATCAACAGAATGAAGGAATGGGGGAATGTATCAATCGCAGTAGTTAAACCCAATAGAGATTAGTGTTTTTAGAAATGACCGAAGGCAGAAGAGGTGGAGCTGTGTGGATTCTCTGCTGTGAAATTGCCCAGGGGTGGTGGATCCTTGTTAGGGCGGGTTAAATCAGCTCCCTTAGGCCCACCTCCTCCCAGAGACCCTAATTCAACCAGGAGCTGACTGAGCATCTACTCAGGCAAGGCCACAGTGGTGGGTCCTAGACTAACTCCCCCTCTCCCTTCCGTTCCTTCCTGTCCCTGCTGGATGGAATTTCTTGAGCAAGGGTTTCATCCACGGGGGCCCCTGGGAAGTGCCCAGCCGAGGAAAACCTTTCAGTTGTTCATCATGCCCTGGTCAGTGGGCTGGGACCAGTGCCGAATGAGTCCATCTGGAAGGCAAAGGTTGGTGGCTGCAACTCTGAGAATGGGGGCCCCTTCTTCCTGGGGCCCTTGCCTCGCTGTCTCTTCCCCACTCTGTGTAGGCCGGGGTGGGGTAGGGGGAAGGAGAACATTTCCCTCTGGAGGCTCCTGCTTCATTTTACCTCTTTTGATCCTCACAGCCACTCTATGAGATACGTTACTATCTTCTCCACTTTAAATCTGGATAACCCGGAATTCAGAGAATTGTCGTTGTTTTTGTTTGGTGGTTTGGTTTGGTTTGGTTTGGTTTTAGGCTGCACTGTGCAGTATGTGGGATCTTAGTTCCCCGACCAGGGATAGAACCCGTGCCCCCTGCATTGGGAATGCAGAGTCCTCACCACTAGACCACCAGGGAAGTCCCCTGAAATTCAAAGAGTTGAAGTAGCAGACCCCAGGTCTTGTGGGAGATGAGTGTCAAGCTGGAATTGGAGCTCAGGTTCCTGTGGTGACAAAGGCTTTGCACTTTCAATGCCTCTTCTAAGACAGGAAAAGGAGTCCAAACCCAGCCTCTACGTTTGCAACCCAGGAGTTAATAGAAAGGGGACATTGAGGGTCTTCTAAACTCTGCTGTGTTTAAAAAGAAGACACTGAAATCATAACCCAAGAAAATGGATTGGAGACCCAAGAGTTCAGATACACAGAACTTGTCCTGAAGAAGGGAATAGAAGTTGCCGCGGCTGGAGCAGTTGCAGCCGGAAGTGACAGGAGGTCCTGTGTGAAGGCTGAGTGTGTCCCCATTTTCCAGTCCTTCCTAGAGAAAGAGAATCACACGACCTGGGGGTTTTAGAGCCTCTACTTTATAGATGGGGAAACTGAAGCCCAGGAAAGGTAAATGATTTCCCCAGTGTAACATAATTAGTGGGGAAATGAGGCCTAAAACACAGGCCCCCTGAGACACAGAACAGCACTTCTCTCTACTGCTCCCCAAGCCTCGATTTACAGAAAGGAAGTGACAGAAATGTTGGGTGCCCACTGAGAATAATCCAGACTCCTGGGTTGGAAAGAACCCATCGGGGGTGAGATCGGTGCCGTGGGGTAAGGCAGATTCCCTGGAAGAGAGGGCTTGGAGGAACTCCATCATCACAGGGGTGGGAAGAACAGAGTGTTCTGTGAAACCAGGCATCTCCCAGCAATAAAACCACACCCTGCAGTCAGCCCTGAAATTCCACGGCCATGCTCCCTTCCGGGCCTTCTCCCAGGGCCATCTGAATGTCCATCTATATTGTTAGTAGGGTTCCAGGGGAGGAAACACAAGAAGTTAGGAATTGTGATTCTAACTCCCAAGCAGACCCCTGGCATTGCCTGGGCAGAGAGCACGGGAAAATGGCTGTTGAAGGAAAGTAGCTAAGTAGGAATTAGTTCTCTGTTTTCTCATTTATTCCTTCAAAACTAGGATGCTTGATCAAGGCAGGAGCCCCCCCACTCCAGCTTCAGTGAACTAACCCAGCGGAGCCCCAGTTACCATGTACCCAACGCCCTTCCCATCAGTCGCTGTCCCAGGAAGCCTGGGCCCCTAATATTCACCTGCATCTCAGCGAGTGTGTCACTGGCAGCTGGCCCACCTGATATGCAGAAGTGGATGCAAACTAATGCTCCTGTTAAATCTGGGAGCAGGTTGCCGCCTCCACGGAGTACCCCCGCCTGGGCCTGGTTGCTAGGGTGATGGGATTGTTTACATGGCCTCCCAGTGACTAAGCCTCAGAGAGACAACAACAGGCTCCTCTCAACGAAATGAGGGTCATCTCTGCATCATTTTGCCTTCCCTGTTGCTGCTCGTGTTTCCTGGGTCCAAGGTGATGGCCCCACTGGTGACGGTGAGCCCACAGCCTGGGGCTCAGGCCATCTGGCTCTGGAGTGGCTGCAGGGTTTCATTTTCCCGCTTCGTCAGGACAAGCCCAGTGCCCAGTGATCCTCATTCCCCTGCTCGTGGCCTCAGCTCTCCTCTTCTGTGCTTTCCTTTCTGACCTCAGGAGCTGCCACTTTCCCCCGAGAGGCTGTGTCAGGATGTAGGGTTCCTCTGTGCACTGGTGTGAGCAGTCTTCCCTTTTGAACATAAGCCAGTTTCAAGAGTTGGGGTCACTTCTCTGTCAGGGATGAGCAGAGATGGGCCCCTATCCCCATTTACCCCTGGGCTGGTTAGGATGACTGAGGCCCCCAGCTTCGGGCCTGACTCCCACTCCCTCCATCCACACCTGTCATTGGCACTGACCCACGCCCTTCCCCGCTGAGTCCACTCACCTACAGACCTGCCAGAGGACTGATAACCTTCGTCCAGCCCCAGCAACCAAAGCATCGTCAAACCCGGACTCTTACAACATAGCTACTGCCTGAGAAATCACATCTGGCCACCACACTAGCCCGTTATTCTTCAGCATCCTGTCAGAGACCTGTAAGGCCCTCATCTTGCCCACGAAACCCTCCATCCCTGTTCTCAAGTCTCTCAGAGTGATAGCCTGGGCTTCCTCGTTCCTACTGCTCTTTTTTGACTACAAGAAGCCACACAGCAGGAGCTAAAGTAGACAGAACAGAAGGGGGAGGTGCTCTGATGGTGACAGCATCGCAGGGAGTATTTTTATCCGTATGCGTGTGGCGTGTGTGTGTGTGTACATTTAGATAATGTGTAGGTTTGTGTGTTATAAATCCATATGCCTTCCAGGGTGGAGAATACACAGAAACAGTTTGAATGTGAGTGTACAGAGGGGTGCTCTGAGGAGAGTGGGATTTTAGGAGAATATGCTCTGGCCGGTTTACTGATGTATCAGGATTAAGGAAGGTAAGAAATGTTCCCCACAACATCTAAATGAGGAACTCCTCACTGTAGTTCAGTAATTCAGCTTTTTCAAAGTGGTTTCTTGTGAGGCTCGTCCATAGGAGCAAAGGCAGAGAGCATCAGGTGAGAACAGAGACAAAGGTTGGCCTTGCCAGCGGCTCACGTCCTCTGTCTCTTCCCCTCTGTCTCCCTCTCTCTCTCTCTCTCACATGCTATGTCCCTCTTCACCCTCCCCCCACCTCCAGCTGAAGTACTCAAGTTACAGGAGTACAATTAAGGATCTTACTTTGGGGCCTATCTTGAAATGGACTTTCTGAAGTATTTTCTTGGGGTTTCAGACATGAGACAGCTGGTGTTTTAGCCTGGGTATAGATTTGGCACCTGTAACAGACCCAAGTGAAAAGTGGCCTAAATGAGTTAGTGGCTTGTCTCTCCGTCCTCACACAAAGGCATAGTGAACAGCTGTGATGCTCTACAATCACCAGGGACCCACAGCTCCTTTCTTGGTGTGCTGCCGTTTTCAATAGGCGCCATCCCTCTGATGGTCCAAGGTAGCAGTTCCAGTTTCCACCATCATATCCACAAGCCTGTGAGCGGGAGGGACGGAGGGGAGTTACATATGCCACTTCCAGTGGCGCCTCACCAGCCAGGACTTAGTCGTGTGCCACACAGCTCAGCATAGGAGGCTCGGAAATATGACGTGTGTGCAGCTAGAAGGTCTATTTCTATGTAAGGAGGGAAAAATTGATTTGGGGAGATTCATGTCTTGCCATTTCCCATCTTCTTTTTTTCACACAGGTACTAATTACTGAGTTCCTGGCTAGTTCTGGTTGCTTGCTAATAGCTAGGAACTCAGACATAACTAAGATAGAGCCTCTGGCCTTAAGCTGTTGGGCGTTTACCCTCTCAGGTGTTATTTTACCTAAAATCAAGAGGTTTCCCTTCATTTGCATCCAAATTATTTCTTTTAGCAACTCATATGGCCAATTTTGTAAGAAAAGGAGGTAATCAATAATCAACACTAAGAATTTTAATCTAAAATTTCTCACTGACTTGATAAGTTTAGTTGCTTATGTCTATTACATTTCTTAGGAGCACACATCACCCGAACTGCAAACAAACTTTAGTAGGAAACAAGATTGCAAGCCTTGGCTATGGTATGGTATTACCCATAGCCAGAATTTACTAGAAAGATATCTCTTTAATGGGGAGACCACACTTAGAAGAGACCCAAGAATGGGGAAACGTAGAGTCCCAAGGTCATCTCTTTACATACATCTTGCCTGTTTCCTCTGTGCTTTTGACCATATTGGTCTTGTGCCTGGTATGTCCTTATCTACTGACATTAACAGTACTGATTCTACAAGGCCCAGCCCCAGGCCTTCCTTTCCCACAAAGCCTTCCAGGCCTTTTTGTTCTCTTTCCTTTTGTCAGACCCACACTGTTAAGGTCATATATTGTTTCTTTCTTTCTTTCTTTTCTTTTTTTTTTTTTTTTTTGCGGTTCGTGGGCCTCTTACTGTTCGGACGCACAGCCTCAGCAGCCATGGCTCACGGGCCCAGCCGCTCCGCGGCATGTGGGATCTTCCCAGACCGGGGCACGAACCCGTGTCCCCTGCATTGGCAGGCGGACTCTCAACCACTGCGCCACCAGCGAAGCCCAGCAGGCAGATTCTTAACCACTGAGCCACCAGGGAAGCCCATATATTGTTTCTTGGTTATGATCCCACCCACACCATGAACTTGTTAAGGGCAGGAGCCTCCATCAGAGCAAAGCTGGGCATGTAAAATTCTCAAGTAGCTCATGTCGGGCTGACATATTGTCCTGAAGCATGTTTTATTTGAGAGGTAAATGTAGACACAAGGTTTGAGGTGGGCTGCTCTCCCTAGGTCAGAGTCCCCTGCCCAGCTTCACAGCAAGTCCAAGGGTCCCCAAAGATCCGAAGCTGGGCCTTTAGATTGGGATGGATTGGCAGGGGTTCCCCAAGCAATCTTGTCTGGTTATACTAGAAAATGAAATTTTCTTCATCTTTTAAAAGCCTGTCATAGAACATAGTGGTTGTGCTTCAGAGTCACCAGTGTGTTAATTTTTTTTCAAAAGCAAAAGAAAAGTCAGCTTCTTACCCTCTCCTCCTCCTTAATCCGTTCCAAATGAGAGCTTCGAGGAGGAAAACTCCCAGGACCTGCTCTGTTAAGCAAATTGGTTTCTGCTGTGGAGTGGGGCTGGGCTGGGGAATGGAGTTAGGAAAATATATGGAACCTGACATAAAAGATTTGGTTTGTGTTTGGAAAAGGATTCAGGTTGTTTTCAGGTTTTGAGTTACAGCTCGGGTGCGTTTGAAGAAGCAGAATTGAGCGGCACCTTGACCCACAGCCTTTGCGGGCTTTTCATGCAGCTCCTCCTGCCTCGGCCAGTCCCCGTTCAAGATGCCTGGCTTGGCAGGCTGGCTGGGAAACCTTCCTTCATAAGTAACTCCCCGGGGGGGACAGGAGCGATAACAGACTTTAAGTGGGAGCTGAACTTCCTTAAGCACTTAGGCCATGCCTAAGTCTGGCCCTGGAACTCGCCTTACCAAGGCACGCACGTGCTCTTCAAGTTTTCAGTTTGGTTCCTCTAACTTTATTATTTCTCTAACCTCTCTAACCAGCAGGCTCTGATTGTGAGCCTGTTTTTATTTTTCACACTCTCTTTTTATACTTTGAAACTGTGGTTATAAAATATACATCAGAAATGTTGGCTCTGCACCCACAAGACCCAGGAGGCTGTCCAGATGCATAGTGACAGAGCCGCCCCGAACCCTGGCCTTTCAGGGAGGGGCGGGGGCTTGGTGGGGGGACAGCGGTGGCTGGTAACAGACTAGTCCAACCAGGAGCAGAATTCTGGCCAAGTATTCTAGATGTGACTCTGAGAAATTGGCAGGAGTATTTTTCGGGGGCCTCCCCAAACGCACAGTGAGGGGCAGAACCCTCGGAAGCAGAAGTCCCAGTTTCAGACAAAAGGTTCATTCGTCTCCATGTGGACAGTTCTCCCGGCCCCCATCTTCCTCACCATCCACACAGGAGGTGTGAGCCGCAAGGCACTTAGGTAAAAACAGTACCAAAAAGCAGCCTTGTTTCATTCACCGCCGTTTGCCGGAAATGGCTGTCACGTTCATGTCACTATAGAACTCAGAGGCTGGGCACAAGAAGTCTTCCCAAGTGCTGACCTTCCCATGTTCTACTCGACCCAGTTCCAACCCCTCCTTTCATCCTCTTGCCATCTCTTTTCTCCCCCAAGTTCCTCCCTGCCCTGCCCTTCCTCCAACCAGAAAATATGTAGGAATCTCCTGACATTGTTTCTACCTCCACTCCAAACAGCACTGGGTCTTTTTGAACAGAGCTGTCCATAAATCTTAGATTGCTTTTCATCTTTGAAAAAGCCGCTTCTATCAGCAAGTCATTATTCACATGTCAGGGGCAGGGAAAAGTTCACCGAATTTCAAACTTCAATTTCTTTTCACTCCAATTGACATCTACTCCCCAGAAACCACAGAAATTTAAAAAAAATCAGTCCCAATAGGCAAGGTGCCCCATGACATAGCCTGCTAGAACCAGGGCCAGGCACCTGGGTATGAAGGAGGGCCGGGGACGGGAGAGTGAGCGTGGGTTTGCCTGGATGGGAGTTGACTGGCTCTAACCCATGGGGGAAGATTACTTCAGATTCTCGGAGAATTAAAAACCCACTGGCCTCACTTTAGAGTGGTGGATTTGGGGAGACAGGTGATATTTATAATGAAAGGCTCAACTTAGCCCTGACTGTAAATTACAAATAGGGAATCTAGTATAATACAGCTAATGGGCTAGAATATACTTCACTTCCATGTTATACCAGCTAAAGGAGAGGTGAAGGGAGAGTTGGAGCAGATGGGAAGAGAAAGGAGGAAGGGGGCATGGGGGCAGAGAAGCCAACTCCACTCTAGGACGTGGCTCTTTCGGTCCTTCTGCTTTGCATTCTTCAGCACACTGACTTGACCTCGTGCTTGTTCACTTGGTTACAAGATGGTGTTTGCACCTCCAGAGAGCACCTCAACATTCTAGGTAGGAAGGAAGGGGCAAGAACATACAGTTTTCTTATCACAGAGGTTCTTTTTATTCAGGAAGAAAAAATGTCCCCGGCTCCCCCCCGACCCCAGCAGCTATCTCTGCATGTCTCCTTGGCTAGCTCTGGGTGCATGGCCATCTCAGCTACCAAGGTAGGCTGAGAGAGGAAGAGTCATGCAAAGGAAAATGAGATGGGGTTAGATGCATCACCTGGATGCATCACCTCCCACAACAGAATGGGACTTCTGTTAGCAAAGAAGAGGGGGGCTGATGGGTGGGCTCTAGGTGAGGGCTCAGTGTGCTCCCAGGAAGCGCCATGACATATTAGGGAACTATAAGCAGTCCAGCATGAGAGTGTGAGGGGGATGGGAGAAGAATAAGAACCGAAACTGGAGAGGTGAGGGCCGGATCTTCAAAGGCCTAGAATGCCCTGCTGACGGCTTGGCTCTCTATGGGAGCCTTCCCAGGTTCTAAGTAGGAAATTAAGATGGTCATGAACGTTACCCAGAAGAGGGGAGGGGGCGCCAGTGCCCTCTAAAGCAGTGGTTTTCACACTTCACTGTGTACACAGATGACCTGAGGATCTTGTGAAAATCAGCTTCTGATTCAGTAGGTCTAGGGAGGGCATGAGATTCCCCATTTCTCACAGACTCCCAGGGGATGTTGATGCGGCTCAAGAGACTGTACTCAGAGCCGCAAGACCCGAAAGGATTACTCTTGAAAAGAAATGTCCAGATGTGTTTGTTAAGCATTTTTAACATAACTGCTAATGTAACTGAAAAAAAGGAATTGACTGAAATCATTAAGGGAAAAAAGACAATTACTCTTTCTTTTTTTCTTTTTTTTAAATTTTCTTTCTTTTTTTTTTTTGGCTGCATTGGGTCTTAGTTGCGGGATCTTTGTTGAGGCATGTGGGATCTTTCATTGTGGCGTGGGCTCTTCATTGTGGTGTGCGGGCTTCCCTCTAGTTGTGGCGTGTGGATTTTCTCTCTCTAGTTGTAGCGCTCAGGCTCCAGGGCGCGTGGGCTCTGTAGTTGTGGCGCAAGGGCTTAGTTGCCCCGTGGCATGTGGGATCTTAGTTCCCCAACCAGGGATCAAACCCGCATCCCCTGCATTGGAAGGCAGATCCTTTACCACTGTACCACCAAGGAAGTACCAAGACAATTACTCTTATTTTTTTTTTAATATTTGTAGTTTTACGTAGGATGCACCTTGACATTTTCTACTGTATTTCAATTAAGACAGTTAATCTTGGATTGAGTTTTCCCCTACCAGAAAGGCAACATCTGATGTAATTTTTAGAAATCCGATGTCTAAATGTAACAGAAAAACCAAACCAACCATGGTTTGAACACAGTGGAAGTTCCTCTCTCTCTTGGGTTAAAGTGATCCCTGAGGAGTTGTCGAGGCTGATTGACAGCTCTCAGTCATGAGGGACCCAGGCCCTAGGCTGCCTCTTTCTTTCTGCTTCCCTCTCCTGGCATGTGGCTTCCATCCTCAAGGTCACCTCTTGGTCCCAGATGGCTGCTGGAAGCCTCAGCTGTCCCATCCTCATTGCAGATGAGAAGAAAGGAAAGAAAGAAGAGCAGTAAGAGCTCATGCTCTTTCCCTTCTCGTCAGCCACAAATTGATAACATGGCCATATTTAGCTGCAAGGTGGGCAGAGAAACGTGTTCTTTTGGCCTGGGCGTATTACCTAGAGTTCTTTTACCAAGGAAGAAGGGAGTACCTCTAGCTGTGTCACTTTGATACAGGAGATACATCAAAAATGACATGGAATGGTTGAAAATAAAGGGATGAACAAAACTATTCAGGCAGACGTCAACCAAAAGAAAGCAGGGTGGCAATAGTAATACTAGGCAAACTAAAGTTTCGACAAAAAGTAGGAAGATGGACGGAAAGGGACACATTGGATAATAAAAGGTGTAGTCTACAAAGAAGATGTAGCAGGCATAAACCTTTATATATCAGGCAAAATAGAATCACAGTATACATTCCCCCCAAAAAAGACACACTATCAGAAATATTAGGGGAAAAAATTGTTAAAATTACAACCAAAGTAGGATACTTTAACCTTCCTCAGAATTTATAAGGTCAAGCAGATTAAACATAAATAAGGTCATAAAGGATTTGAATGCCATATTTAAAAGCTTGGATATATATATATTTTTTTAAGCTTGGATATATTTAACCTGGTATTCTGCAGACAGAAAATAAGCATCCTTTTCAGATATCTACATAACATTTATAAAAATTGATATTTTGAGTCATCAAGAAAATTTCAATTCCATAAAGTAGGAAACTTTCTAGGCCACATTCTGACCAAATTGCAAGCAAACTAGAAATTTTAAATAAAAATATTAACAATAAAATGCCACTTAGATATTTACACACCATCTTGTAAATAAGGTATGCCAATGACAGAATAAAAATTAAAAACTCCTTTGGGGCCCAAACAGATGAAAACACCATCAAGATTTAAGAAGATGAACCTCTCCTCAGGGGAGATACTTGGCATTATTTTAGACAATTAAATTTTTATCCATAGCATACAAAGACTTCTTTAAAAATCAATAAATGAAGATAATAGAAAAAGAGGCAAAAGATTAAAACCAAGCACTTTGTGGAAGAAAAAAATAGCCATGAACAGTACACATATGGAAAAAATGCTCATCCTGACTGATAATAAAGAAATGCCAACTAGAACAACAGTGCCTGGGCATTTTCCCCATATCTTGCTGGCCAAGGATAAAAAGATGGTTCTTGGGCTTCCCTGGTGGTGCAGTGGTTAAGAATCCGCCTGCCAATGCAGGGGACATGGGTTCAAACCCTGGTCCGGGAAGATCCCACATGCCGCGGAGCAACTAAGCCCGTGCGCCACAACTACTGAGCCTGCACTCTAGAGCCTGCGAGCCACAACTACTGAGCTCATACATCACAACTACCAAAGCCCACATGCCACAGCTACCGAAGCCCACGCGCCTAGAGCCTGTGCTCCGCAACAAGAGAAGCCACCGCAATGAGAAGCCCGCGCACCACAACAAAGAGCAGCCCCCCGCTCATCGCAACTAGAGAAAGCCTGCACGCAGCAACGAAGACCCAACGCAGCCAAAAATATAAACAAATAAAATAAATTTTAAAAATGATGACCCTTACTCAGGATGTATAAGGCTGTGGAGGAACAGGCACGATCATAGCTGGTGAGACTGTAAATTGGTACATTTTTAGAGGGAGTTTAATGTTATCTATAGAAATTTTAATCTATGTCTATACCAGTTGATCCAGTAATTCTACTTCTAGGAATTTACCCTATAGAAATATGTGCACAAGTGCAAAGATACAGGTACAGGGTTATTCCTTTCAATCTTGTTTACAGCAGGAAAAGAAGGAGCAACCTAAATGTCCATCAAAGGACATTAAATAAAGTTGGATATATCCCCATACCACAGGGCAGTTAAAAATAATGTAGTAAATCTCTATGAACTGATATGCATGATATATCGTTACCTGAGAAAAGCAAATAGAACAGAATTTGTAGAATGATCCCACTTATAAGTAATAATAGTTTTATGTAAATACATAATTTTTTAAAGTCTAGAAGGCCATATATTATGAATTACAGTCTCTGGTACCTACAGGGACCTAGCAAGGAGCTCAAATGCATGAACTGTCTGGATGTGCAATCAGAGTAAATAGGAACAGCGGTGAACAGAACACGTGCTGCCTCAATTGTAGTCAAATGTTGGGCAATTTGTAGCATTGCCAGTCTCCCCCGGAGCCCCATGGATCAGAAGTCGGGAGAGGCAGCTCTTTCTGTTTCAGCCCCAAGATGGTCTCTTGGCCCCTTAGCAAGGGCAGTAGCGATGGCTCCTGTGTCCTCTTCAACAAGTGCTCGGTGAACCTGGAGCTTCCGGTTGAGGGCAGCTTCAATGCCCCCTCCCCTGAGCACAGTAGCCTGGGCTCAGTCACATCACTAGGAAAGTGACAGTGACTAAAACTGAGGTTAATATTTCTTTTAGCACCCTAGATTATCGACTGTGTTTTGTTTTGGCTTTACTTGTTCCTTAGTGTTCTGCAAGGTCACTCTCCACCTCAGAATCTTTCAGAATCTTCAGGAAGCCCCACACAGGCCAAGTTATCCACAATCTCAGTGTAACTCTGTGTACGGTTACGCCTTTTAGTCTCCGTGACCCTTGGCTGGGAGAGGGGCTGCCGACAGCTGTACTAGCGGAGAATAGCAGGAAATAGACACCTCAGGAGGAGAAAACTTGAGGATTGGTATCCCTCAATTGCTGACTACCATCCTGCCTAGCAAATCTCTGTGCTGCTTCATTCATTTCCAAAAGTGGCCTTCCACTTGATTTTCCCCCCAACCCTCAGTATAATATTGGCCTGGTCTTTGAGTTCTGGTCCAAAGAATGGTTCGGCCTCCAGTACAGGGTTGCCAAATTTAGCAAATAAAACTACAGGACACACAGTTAATTTTGTTTTTCTTTTATTTATTTGTTATTTATTTGGCTGCGTCGGGGTCTTAGTTGCAGCACGCAGGATCTTCATTGCGGCATGTGGGATCTTTCGTTGCGGTGCATGGGCTTCTCTCTAGTTGTGGCGTGCGAGGTCCAGAGTGCATGGGCTCAGTTGCGGCGCGCAGCTTAGTTGACGGGTGGCGTGTGGGATCTTACTTCCCCGACCAGGGATCGAACCCAGGTCCCCTGCATTGGAAGGCGGATTTTTAACCACTGGACCACCAGGGAAGTCCCAGGACACCCAGTTGAATTTAAATTTCAGATAAATCATGAAAAACTTTTTTTGTGTAAGTATGCCCTATGCAGTATTTGGGACATAACGTATGCTGAAAAGGTATTCATCATTTACCTAAAATTCTAATTCAGCTGGGGGTCCTCTGTTTAATTCAACAGTTTTTCTCCAGTGGACTCTTGTGGCTCCCCCATTCCAAGGGGGGGCACCTGAAAGTTTAAGGATGAAGATCAGTAGGAGTTGTAGGTGAGAGTTGCCCACTAGTAAGCGTTGCCCAGAGCGCTGCAAGTCACCTCCCCCTCCACTTTTTTGTGCCTCCTCCCACTTCTTGCTTGCTTCCCTACTTCTGAGCTGGGGCCCCACCTCCTACCCCTGGGCTTTCTCTCCTTTAGTTTGCGGCTTTCCCCTACCCTCACCTTTCCTCCTCCTTTTCTCCTCATTTTACTCTCACTGGTCCAGAACGTGTACTTAAAGTTTACATATTTGAGTGTTGGTTATACTTACTAAATAAGGTTTTATGTTCCTTGCTATAATTTAAATAGCAGGGGAATTGAATTTTTTGTGTGTTTCTTTTCCTTTTATTGATAGGTGGCCTTAAGTTTATTTTTAGCTATGTGAATCATTTACCTTCACCGTGAGTGGGAAGAAAAGTCTCCCGTTTCCAGAATGAGCTCATCTGCATCTTCCTAAGACAGATGCCAATGGGAAGGAGGGGAGTGGAATAGATTGAAGTCAGGGGACAAAAGGGGGTCCTGCTAAGACAACCCACTCAGGGCAGGAGGCTCAGAAGCCTCATGTACTGCCCCACAAGCAACTGGGCCCAGCTGTCCAGGGAGGGGTGCTCCTCTCTCCTCTTTGTGATTGATCACCTGACTCCTTCCCAGAGAGCAGCAGCTTCTAACAGACAGTGAAGAGCATGGTTGGGGCTCATTACTAGGCCCCCCTGGTGTTCTGCTTCTATTCTCTGCCTCTCCCAGTGGGAGCTGACTCTAGAAGGAAACTCTATTCTGGCTCCTCTCCCCGCCCCGCCAACACAGGCGAGGTCTGGGCAGTTCTCTGAGCTTCCTCTGCGTTAGAACCTCTGGTTTCTAGTTGCTGCCCTGAGCGACCCTGATTTCTGTCTTCTCCCTCATTCTCTCCTTGCCTGTGTTTCTCCATCCCCATTCTCCACCCACCAACAGAGGGCCCATAACTGAGGAGGTGCTTTCCCATCTGGGAAGGAGACCTTTGAAGGGCAGTGCCAACTTGGGAGAGAATAGTGACCTGGGAATCAGAGAGTCTCCACTATCCTGAACTAGTTGGCTCTACTCTCTTGGCCTCGGTTTTGTCATCTATAAAATGGGAGTGATCACATATCTCACAGTATTAAAGTAGGAAGAAAAACAGATGTCAAAAAGTGAACAAGGTTCTGTCCTCAATCCAAATGCTAAATGATATTTCTTTAATGGTAGGAAACTAGAAGCTTTCTGTTCGTTACAGAATCCTTTTCATTCTCCCAATTAGAGAAATTTACCACTTTATTTTAGAGGCATCTTTTAATTCCTTCTATTGTAGCTTCATGAACATCTGGGTGTTCTTTCCCATCTCTCTTTTCAGGCAGGGGAGAATTTAAAGGAGGCTGAAGGCATAGGTATGTTCCCCTTGACATTCCATCCTATGTTTCAGTAGAAAGGAGTTTGGCTCTGTCAAAAGTTTGACCTAACGGTTTGTGGCCGAGTTGAGGTATCTTCACTTTGTCTAGAAGACAGCTGCCTGAGTTTGAGGTCAACACTCTCCAAATAGCTGGAGGTACCCAAAGACTTTTGGACCAGATCTCTCAACTTTGATGGGAATAAAATAACAAAGCTTCCCCCAGCTGGAAGCCCGATCCTGAGGGAGGCCCACAACCTGGACTTCCCAGAGCATGTGGGAAATGGAAGATTCGAGGTCACCGCATTCCGAGTCCAATACTTGGACAGAGCTTGTCCGTTCCCTTGGTTACAGCCGTGCGGGGCTCCAGTGGGCTCAGGGCTTCAGCCAGAGCACAGTCTCAGCAGTTACCTGCTCACCTTGCAATGCTGTTCAGTCCTCACCTTTGAAGCTGCCCCACTGCTGGGGACAAACAATGAAAGTCAGCCACACCACGGAAATTTATGTTGGGGAGAGAAGACAGGGGCAGATCAAAGCCTCTGTAACCCAAGAATTCCTCAGCAGCTCAGAGTCCCTTAATAATTATGGTTTGGAGATTTGCCAGAAAGCAAAACCACTTAGCATGCAGTGTTTAACAATGAACCGTTTTCTGTGTTCATAATAGTCTCTGTGCAGAGCAAATAGGCACCTTGAACAAAGGGTAGGATATTTATATGTGTATATAAAATAATCTGCACCGCCTTCAACCAAAGCTTGTCTGCAGGGAAGAATGTGGCACTTCCCTCTGTACTGGTACTGTTTTATGAGTAAATTGGAGAAAGGCTACACATCCTGCCCCCAACCCACCTCCATGTGTTAAAAACAAAAATCTTTGTTTAACCCAGAATTTTCCAAACATATTTAATAGCCAGATCTTTTTTTTCTTTCTTTCTTTCTTTTTCTTTTTCCTTGGGTTGATTTTAGAGTTTGGAGTTTTCTGTTTTAAGTGTAAAAAGCCAGCATCCCAAGGGAAATTTCCTGGGAAATGATGACCAAAGAGTGTAGGAAGCAGGGATTTAGACCAGTAGGAAGATGGGAAAAGAAAGTCCTAAGCCCTGAGGGGTGACGAACAGGATTTCTGGAACTCAGGTCTGTACAGCAGTTTGGCAAACCCCCTCCTTGGACCCTGTTTCTCTATGTCGTTGTTTGTTTAGTTAGTCATTTATTCGACAAACATTTGTTATTGGGGGAAATTGGAGAATGGCTTCTTGGAGGAAAGTCTATTAGAACTGAAGCTTAAAGATTAGATATAATTTGAGTGAGAGAAGATGGAAAAGATGGGGAGCATTCCAGAGAGACAGAGATGGCCAAGTGTGAGGAAAGGAATAAATTAGTATACAAGCCTTCATATGTGAGGAGGGTGTGGTGAGATGAAGCTGGGATGCTTGGAGGACCTTTGGATCAAGCAAGACTCTTTCACATGCAAAAGACAGAAAGTCCGATCCAACCCGCTCCAGCCCAGGGGGTGCATATTGGGTCGTGTAACTGAGAGTTCTGGGGTGGGGGCTGGCTTCAGTCATGGCATGATTCAAGGGCTCAGACAGTGTCCCAAGGACCTGGTTTCTCGCCATTTTTCTTCTCTGCTGTTAGGTTCTGTTATCGGATAAGCTCTCACTTCCCTTGGTGTTCTAAGATGGCTGCAGCAGCTCTAGCCTTTGCATCTTCACTTATTCAAGGCCTGCGTCAGTAAAGTCTCTTTATTTTATCTTTTCTTTAAATAAATTTATTTATTTTTGGCTGCATTGGGTCTTGTTGCTGCGCGCGGGCTTTCTCTAGTTGTGGTGAGCGGGGGCTACTCTTTACTGAGGGGCTCAGGCTTCTCATTGCGGTGGTTTCTCTTGTTGCGGAGCATGGGCTCTAGGCACGCGGGCTTCAGTAGTTGTGGCTCGCAGGCTCTAGAGCGCAGGCTCAGTAGTTGTGGCGCATGGGCCTAGTTGCTCCACAGCATGTGGGATCTTCCCGGATCAGGTTTCGAACCCGCGTCCCCTGCATTGGCAGGCGGATTCTTAACCACTGCACCATTAGGGAAGTCCCTCTTTATTTTTAAATGCTTTTGTTTTTTTTGCACACACCGTGTGGCATGCGGGATCTTAGTTGCCCACCAGGGATCGAACCCACGCCCCTTGCAGTGGAAGTGTGGAGTCTTAACCACTGGACCACCAGGGAAGTTCCTAAATGCTTTTTTAATGGTGTAGTTGGGTTCCTGGCCCATCCTGGAACTAATCTCTGAGGCAAGGAACATGATGCCCTGAGTGGCTTAGACCTGGGGCAGGTGCCCATGCCTGGAGCGGGGGGAAGGGGGCAGCTAGCCACACCCAAACCATGTGGACTAAAGGTGTGCAGGGGCTGGCGCTCCAGGGGAAGATTGGGGTGCAGCTCTCCAGAGAAGGTGAATGGCAGCTAGGTCACAAAAACAACAGATGTCCACTAAAACCCGGAGTGCCAGGGCAAAGAATCTGGATATCATTTGCACCAGAGAACCAGTAAAAATTTTTGAACAAATAAGTAACATGATCAGAGCTATACATTAAGATTACTTCAACTGCAGTTTAATAGCTCCCATGTGCTTGGCACATGGTAGGGGCTCAATAAATATATATTGAAAGAGAGATAAATGGATGGATTGGGGGTGGCTAGAGAGAGAAATGAAAGGTAGGGAGCATTTGTAGGAGATCACTGTAATGGTTTGGGAGGGGAGTTAGCAAAGGAAATAATGAAAACCCGTCAAGAAAACCAAGAGGTTCCATCATCAGGAACCCACATATAAGGAAAAACTATCAAGAGGACAGGGTTGGTCAGCCATGCCAATCACCATCAAAAGGTCAGGTCAAGGAGTATAAGGACTGAGGAAATGTCATTAAGTGAGAGTTGAGAGAGAGGGTCCTGTAGTGGGAAGGTCAGAAGCCAGCTTCAAGGAGTTTAAATGTAAGTACACTGTACAGCATCATCGCTCTTCTTACCCAGCCCCCTTCAAACTCAGCAAAAAAAAATGCTCCTTCACCTCCACACGTTCTTCATGCAGCACCTTATGCCAGCCCCATGACCTTTCTTCAGCCACAGTGCCCTTTTCTCCCATGTGTCTTTAGGCTTCCCTTCTCCCTCTCTAGGCTGTCTCTCATATAAATATTGACATTACTCCCTTGTCCTAAAACCACATTTCCTAGACCCTGCTCTGCCTTCAAGCTAATGTTTCAAAAGAATCAGTAGAAACATTTTGAAGCTGGGGAGGACAGAAGTTTGAGCTTATGTTGAATGTCTTTTGTAGAAGACAAGATTATCTGTAAGGATGAGTGGTTAGGGCCTAGGATATAGGGACAGGGAGACGGTTGGAAGAGTTTATACAGAGGTTCACTTAGGAGTCACCAAAAATGAATGAAAGGATAGCCAGGGGGCAGCAAGAGGCCAGTTGAGATGAAAGAGCATGAATGTATAGGGAGCCCAGTGAGCATCCTGCCTCCCTTCAGTGGAAATCAGTGGCTCAGTAGATGGGTTTGGGGATAGGTGGTTACGGAGCACTGTTGCGCCTGGAACGAGATCAAGTTGACAAGGGAAATGGGGACAAGGAAGAGCCTCCCAGACCCAGGGAGCCCAGGATATACAGAGAGAAGCAAGTGATGGCCTGAGAGAAGGGCAGGGTCAAGGGTGGTCAGGATTAGGGTGAGGGGGTAGTTCCAGTGGAAGAAGGAGAAGGTTAAACAGTTGTTTTAGGGATATCAGAGAGGCCATATGGTATAGAGGCCATAGTGGATAGACCGTAGGGTTTAAATCCCATACCCTCACGTGTCTCTGCTTACCTTATTTATAAAATGCGGCTCACAAAACCTTCAAAAGGTCATTGTAATGAATACATGTGTAATTAGTTTACATGGAGTACTTACGATACTGCTTACCCATAATGAGTGCTCCGTAAATGTTAGCGATGATGATATTCATTCAAAAGTGATGAAAAAGCTTAGAATTTGAGATCTTGAAGTCGAAACAATTCTAAGTAATGACAAGGTCTCAGATGCTATCGTGGTTATTGGGAGTAAAGTGAAATTGGAGATGGAGAGTATTGGAATTAAAGAGGTTGAAGAATGTCAAAACCACATACTGGGAGGGATATCTTTATGGATGTTGAAGTCACCAGTTGGGTGGCAATGACTCTGCGTCATTGAGAAAGGCCAGGTCTCTAGTTAAGGGATTAACAAGAACAGGGAGGTGGTTAGTTTGGACTTCAAAAGAAGAGAGTGATTGTTGAGTGTGAAGGGGGCGAGGGTTGTCTACAACTGGCAGAAGGTGTAGGCTGACCTGTCTGAGTCAGAGACTGAGGGAAAGAAGGAACAGCCTCTCCTGGAAAGTTAGGAATATGGAGCCTTCTGGCAGGAGGAGAAAGAAACAGGGACAGGATGAAAAATGAGGAGAATTTGCTCACAATGGAACAGATTTTGATTGAGAAGAGCTGTTTTTCATAAGAGCTTTTAAGAAAAACCATTCCCCGAGCCCTGGAGGCAAGTCTGAATCAGGCAAGGGGATAGATAAAAAGGAAGTGGAAAGGAGGTTCTCGAGGGGATTCCTGAGAAAGCCTATAGAAGGAAGCTCTGTTCCTCATCTTGACTGTAAGATGTGTGACCTTAGACAAGGTGGTTCAGGACTGTACGCTGGTCCCCAGAGCTGGACACCACTCCCTGATGGCCCGCCCACATCCCTGGGGGGTCCCCAGTTCTGCATGCATTTCCCAGCTCATTGCCACTGGGCACTCTGACAGATAGAGGGACCGGAAGAGCTGGGATTGGGGGCTTCTGTTTTTAGAGAGCAGACAAAATGGCTTTTAAAGGGAAGGAAACAGGACACCAGCAAGCTTTGTGGCTGAGTTCTCTTCCAAGAGCGCTGCTCTGTAACATAATTGTATTCAGACATTTTTTTTGCATGACATCAGGGAATAGCCTCCCTAAAAAGCTTTCATGAAAAAGCACAACTATAAAACAGACTCAGGCAATGAAATGGAAACCAGACGAGTGGGTCTGTGTGATTCGGGTAAAAAGATTTCTCCTTACAGCTTTGTGATCTGATCTCTGCTCTGTGCATAAAACTCTATTTCACGGGCTCCACTTACATATGAGTCTTACCTGGCAGGTGCTTCTAGGCGTAAGATGTCTTGCTTTATTACCGAATGTGATGAGGTGTAGGAAAACAAGGCTTCCCTCCTCCGTGGCCATTCAGACCACCCTCCTAGGCTTGCAACCTTCTAGTCCCTGAGCCTTAAACCTCTGTCCCTGTGTGAGGCAACACCTGCAGCAGGAGGGAGGGCTGGCCCCTCTTCCCCCTTTGCCCTTTTTACCCCTATGTACACCTTCATCTTTCCACCCCTCACACACCTGCTCAGGGCTGGTCTTCAGGAACTATGTCCTGGGGAGCAGTACTCATTGAAGAGCCCCTTTCTTACCCACCCCTTTTATTTAAAGCCACAAGTGTACAGAATTGAATTACCCGGCATCCTCTGTTCTTGGCACACCCTCTGGCTCCATCCCCAAAGAGGTGTTTTCTTTTTTGTCTTTTTTTTTTTATTAAAGTGAAATTCACATAACCTACAATTAGCCATTATAAAGTATACTCTTCAGTGGCACTGAGTAATTCATAATATTGTGCAAACATCACCACCCTCTAGTTTCAGAACTAGAAACTAGAGGGTGGTGATGGTTGTCACCATCACCCCTCCAAAAATCCCACATCCATTAAGCAGTCACTCCCTATCCTAACCTCCCCTTCCAGCTCCTTGTAACCACCAGTCTGCTTTCTGTATCCATCAATTTTCCTATGCTGGATATTTCATATAAATGGAATCATATAATGTATGACCTTTTCTGCCTGCCCTTTTTCACTAGGCATAATGTTTACCAGCTTCATCCATGTTGTAGCATATATCAGTGTGTCATTAATTTATGCCCAAGTAATATTCTGTTGTATGGATATACCATATTTTGTTCTGTTCATCCAATGACGGACATTTGGATTGTTTCCACCTTTTGACTATTGTGAATAGTGCTGCTATGAACATTCATGTACAAGTTGTTGTCCGAGTACTTGTTTTCAGTTCTTTTGGATGTGTCCCTAGGAGTGAAATTGCTGAATTATATGGGAATTCTGTGTTTAACTTTTTGAGGAACTGGAGGTCCTTTCTTGATGGATTCTCCTAGGTCTGCTCTGACAAGGAATAGCAGGTGTGTACTGCCCCATACTCACCCTCTAAGACACATTGACCTCATTCTGCTAGATCTGGAAAGAAACTGAAGGAATAAGGCTGAGGAACCAGGAGTCTCTCTGGAAATGAAGAGGTCACCAAAGAGATGCTGAAAAGGTTGGACTAAGGCGAGGGAAGAACTTAGTGAGAGAGGGACTCAGCAGTCCAGAATGAAGGAAGATGTGGATCTAAAGCCTGGTATGGCCAATCTACTAGTGATGGAGGTGTGATACAAGAGAGCCATGGACGTACTTAGTCCTGTAACTATGGGGGCAGGGGAGCCAGGCAGAAAGAACCTTTCATGCTAAGGAGTTAGGACACTTGGGCTTTGAGGAGCCACTGAAGACTTTTAAAGGAAGTGCTAGAAAGGTCACCCAGACCGTAGGGTAGAGGATGGCTTAGAGACAAGAAGGATAAGACTGGAAGCAAGGAGGCTGGGAAGGTTGCCATGATTCCAGAAGGAAGACTGGTGAGGGTGAACCTCAGAGTGGCAGTGGGGATGGAGAGATACAATTGTCAGGACAGGTAACTGTGGATACAGAGGTGAGGGCCAGGGATGAGCTGCCCCTGAGAAGAAAGGGCAGGAAGTAGCTGAGGAGAGAGTGCCAAAGCACTGCTCACACTGCCAGAGACTGGATTCAGATGAGAGGTGGGAGGCTATGAGTTTAGGGACAGAAAGGCTCTGGGAGCAGGCCAGAGTACTCCTTGAGCAAGGACGGAATTCAGAGACTTGCTTCCTTTCTGTCCCTTCAAGCCAACCGAAATTTCAAAATGAGTTCATTGTGTTTTGACCTCACCATTTTGAGTTGGAGAACATGGCAACTCCATGTAAGTACAAATTTTTAATCTGAATTATACCAACATTAATAAATTTTCATCAAGAAATTATTTTCCAGTGTAACTCCATCAAGCCAGTTTAATTCCTTGATCGATTTTCTCTATAGAGCAGTTAAAATTTTCTAATGTTCTCCCTTATTTTCTTAAGTATCAACTATTTTATCTATAAATTTGGCAGTGAAGGTTTGCTTTTTAAGTCAAAAATTTTAGTAAGAGTTTTACCATACCTGGTTTCAGACTTCGTCAAGTTTTTTTTTTGTTTGTGTTTGTATGTTCGTTTCCACCAAGTCACATTTTCCCCCCTAGTTATTATTATCATCATTTGCAGTTTTCAGGGTCACAAAGAGAATGACTTCTTTGGTCGATTATTATGAATTTTATCTTGTGTTATTTAGCCACTGTCAGTTTAGTTTTATGTTGATTGTTTTTACCAGTAACATTCATGGCAAAATCAAAACATCCTCAAGGTCAAAAACAACCAGCTTCTTCCCAGAGTTCCTCCTCCTCCTAATGCCTCCTCTCACCCTCCCCACCGAAGGGCTGATGCTGAAAGCAAAGGAGCTGTTGTGGGCAGTGAACTCCAGGGCCTCAAAACCCTTAAGACCCAGATGCTCTTCCTAGCAGCTCATTTACATCCATCCTGCCACAGTTTGATCTTTTCTCCTTTTTAGTTGCTAAAAACCCAGAGCCTCACTGCTCTGTATTCTCTGAATGGTCATGGCTTCCTTGGCTTGTTCTTTAAAAAAGAGATTTTCTGTGGCCTCCCCCTTCCTTTCGCTTCCCTCCCTTCAGGCTTCTCCAGCCTCAGCCTCACCTCCCCCAGCCCCAGGTCATGGCAGCAGGTGGTTCCGTTGCCTTTGGGAGGCCGACCGCAATTGCAGGGAGGCTGCTGGGGAATGTTGGCCACAGATAGGGAAGGCCTTGGGTAACCTGGGAGTGAGCTCAGTCTCAAGGTACAAACTCCCCAGAAACTTTGAAATCACAGGCACTTACATTTTGAGCACTGTTTATATATCTTAAAATCACTTTGTGAGGGACTTCCCTCATGGCGCAGTGGTTAAGAATCCACCTGCCAATGAAGGAGACACAGGTTCGAGCCCTGGTCCGGGAAGATCCCACGTGCTGCGGAGCAGCTAAGCCTGTGCGCCACAACTACTGAGTCTGCGCTCTAGAGCCCTCAAGCCACAGCTACTGAGCCCGCGTGCCACAACTACTGAAGCCCACGCACCTAGAGCCCATGCTCCGCAACAAGAGAAGCCACTGCAATGAGAAGCCTGAGCACCGCAACAAAGAGCACCCCCGCTCGCCACAACTAGAGAAAAGCCCACGCGCAGCAACGAAGACCCAATGCTGCCAAAAATAAAAATAAATAAATAAATTTAAAAAAAAATCACTTTGTGAGTTTAGGAGTTGTGTATACCTTGATTCGCTCATTATATTACCATGGACTGTCTTGGTTCAGTTTAGAGCAGTAAAAGCCTGGGAATGAGGAGAGGCTACCTATAAGGGAGCTTTCTGGATTCTGGATAAAGGCTGGGAGGTGATAGTGGGAAGGTTCTCAGGAGAGAAAAATTGCCATCCTGGATGTTTCTGATTTCAAATTTCTAGTCTTCAGATACACTTCCGGACCATCCTCATCCACTACCTTCCATATCCCACCAGTGTGTTTGGGGGAGCTGGGCAGCCCCCCATCTGGAGCTGTGTGCTGTGTCCCGGGCCTGGACTGGACACATCTTCAGGGGAGCTCTGGCTCCTGGCACAGCGCCTTGTGCTCACAACAGCTGTGCTGAAATGAATCAGTCATTTGGTTTCTTCCTCTCTCCCACCTCAAGCCCTGAATAAGCTGAAAGGGTTGAGGATGGGAGTGGGGAACCAGGGAGGAGTATGAGGGAGTGCGCTGAGGACCAGAGAAGCCTCAGGAAGAACTCAGAAGGAGCTGGTCAGTCCTAAGAGCTCAGGCTGAGAAGAAATTCCCTGTAAGAGAAAGAAATTCCAATAGTGAAATCAACTAAAGAAATCTAGAGTGACTTCAAGGAAAGGGAAAAGAGAAATTGCAAGATCCAAGCCGGTGAATAAGGAACGTGGAATGTGCCTGCAGAGCTGCTGAACTCTGCCCAGGCAGAGGAAGAAGAGGCTGATGGAGGAAGCAATCTCAGTTTGCCCAGCTTCCCCCCGCCCCCAAGAGGGCTTCCCAATCTATAGGCATCCTCATTGTACCCCATCTCCATCAAAGGCTCTCCTGCCTGCCCTCACTGGCTCACTGGGCAGGGGCAGGGGGAGAGGGGTCAGATTGCCCCTTCCAGGAGGAGCATTTTGGGGTGGGTGACCATGCAGAGAGGAATAAAGTGCACAAGGCGCTCAGTTTCCACGAAGAGGTGGAGGTGATTGCCCGCTTTGGGAAGCTCAACAGAGTGAAATCACCAAGGAGCAGGCCAAGTGCAAGGGAAGTGCTGGAGAGGGCCCAGCTCATCTGGGGACAAGAGGCTGCCTTAGCACCCCGCGCAGGAAGGGAGGGCTGGCGTGATTTATCCTCACTGAACAGAGGAATGCCAAGTGTGGGCCCAACGCTATCATCCAGAGCATCTCTGGTCTGGATCCAGCTCATCCATCACCCTGTGGCCTCTTCACACACCAGGGCCCCAGGGGCACGCCTTGGTTATCCTGCTCTGGAACAGCCACGGACAAAGTCCACGTGTGCCTTACTCTTCCCCGCCGACCTTGGGAGGTCACCACAAGAAATGGGACGGAGTGTTGCACACAAAACTGCAGTCCCTTGGAAAGGTGGAGAGCTGGTGGGTGCCACTCCCTCCTCCTCAGATTGCAAGCCTCTAGGAGAACCAGGTCTTTTCCACAGTGTTGTTGCCTGAGGGTGATATTTGTTTGAATTCATTTCTTATTCTTTGGTGTGGTTAGAAGTGAACAAATGCAAGTATTTTTATAAGCTTTGAGCCAAGTGAACTATTAACCAGCTGTAATTTAATTTATCAACCCCTTTTTGGTGAAGTATGGCCCTACTGAATAAGAAGTGCACACTTTTTAACTCTTAGGAAATGCTGACTTGTTTTCATTCGTGTAGGCTGTATCCATTTTTAAAACCAGGAGGGAGGGGAAATATACGTATATATATTTACCCAGTGATTTGAGGTGTGCCCACATTTTTTAAATTATAGTTTTTTTAACCTTAAAAATAAAGGTTTTTTTTTAAATATATCTTTTCTTTAGAATGAAAACAAAGGATTTGCTGCAGTATCTCTGGTTTCTTGATAGGTCACCAGGAAAAACGTTTTCATCAGGCACATGACTATACCTGTGGGGATCTCAGTCTTTGGGAGCTGGGTCTACAGGAACTTTTGGGAACCCAGATCATTTGTTCCATATGAAAGTGGCTAGAAAATTAAGAAAAAGCAAATTACTAATATTTGAAAGATTTTTTTTTCCCCAAGTATTTTTAGAATTTCAAATGATGGTCTTTTTATCCTTTCCCTCCAGAACTGGAAAATTTTTCCACTGCCGGACAGAAAGGGCTCTGTAGCAGGCTGTTCATCTCACATGGCTGCTTTCCACCTGTTGTCACCTCTCTGCCCAGAGAGCTGGTGGGGGTAAAGCTAGGGATTGCCTTCCAGAAAAAGGGGGTGCCTCCTCCTCTGCCCCAGATGGAGACCCAGGCCTCTGGTTCCTGATGAACACTGAGGAGCTCCATCCCTCCCTCCATGTGTTTACTTCAAGAGACTTCACTGAAGGGACTCTTTGCAGTTGTGCAAGGTTGTGGGTAGCGTTAAAGCACGGTTTCTCAGCCTCTGCACTGTCAACATTTTGGAGAAGGGACTGTCCTGGGCATTGTCGGATGGTTAGCAGCATCCCCGGCCTCTACCCACCAATGCCAGTAGCACCACCTCCTCTGAATTGTGACAACCAAAAATGTCTCCAGATATTGGCAGATGTCCCCTGGGGGTAACATGTCGAGGTTGAGAACTGCCAGGTGAAGGGAGGCACTTAGAGACCAGCAGCGGTAGGAAACTACCACTGCCCCTAGCACCCTGCAGCTGAGAGCAGAGGGACTGAGGTTACAGAACCCAGTGGGAGCTGAGTTAGGGGTTACAGCCACTGCCAGAACCTTGGCAACTTGCAGGGAAGGATACAGGAAAGAAACACCCAACTTCTCTCTCTTCCTGCCTTCCAAAATCTCAGTGTTCCCTCCCTATTAGAAGAATCTAGGTAGAAGCCAGGTGGCAAGGAAACCTGGGTTGATCCATGGAGATCAAATTCCTGGGGCACTGAGCAGGATAGAGAAGGACAAAGAATGAGTCCGGGGGTGGGAGGTGGGTGGCAGCAAACAGGAAATAATCAGTTTATTCATCCATCCATCTTTTCATTCAACATTTATAGGTAGCTTAGCAGAATGGTCCCGAATACAGGCTCTGGAGTCAGACAAGCCTGTACCTGGGTTTGTGTCTGGCCCTACCGCTTACAACCTGCGTGATCTTGAAAGAGTAAGTTCTCTAAACCTCAACAACCTTGAATGTAAAGTGGCAACAATAATCCTGTCTCCACGTGTGACCGGACTCTTGGCGATCTTGAGGTTTTCCCATTGGGGAAACTCAACAAAGCCCTAAGTCACTTGCTACAAGACTCTAATCAAGTGCCAAGTGAATGGTATCTGCTGTGTGCCCACTGCTATCTCATGGGTGATCCCAGGAAAAGGAGGGACATGGGGCTCAGCCATGGAATGCATTTCCTCACCATCTGTGAACACATTGAATACAGGTACGAGCAGAGACAGGTCACAGTGGGCTGGAGAGACCGGCCCACAGGACTTGAGTTGGGTGCTGAGGGATGAGTAGGCCTGGCTAAGTCAAGATGAGGAAGAAGATCCATCACCCAGAAGGAATGATGAGGAAATCAAAGCCGTGAGAGGTGGAGGGAGAGGGAAGGCCCAGCAAGCAGTGGGGGGGATGTGAGGAGAGAGCTTTGTTCGAGGGTCTCAGTGTTCTCGTCTGTACAGGTAAGGGGCTGGCTGGAGGCCAGCTGCCCTCCTGGGTACCCTAGTGTAGGCGCCACAAGCCCACATGCCAGCAGGGGTGAGGTGGGAGGCAGTAGGGCCAGACAGGGCACACAGCTGCCTCCTACAGGGCGTGGCCACTGCTCTGCTCCAAGCAGCTGTTAAGTCGCAGTAAAACACAGGCATGGAGACATCAGGTTCTAATTTTCTGAATTTTCCAAAGATGCTAGGCATTTGGATTTTTATGAGAAATCTGATTTTTAGAAAACCATGTGAGCTGTACCAAACTTGTGTGAGGACCCAGCAGTCCATTTGCACTGCTGCCTGGTACTTCCACTGGGTCCCGTGGGGCCTGGGAACCCTGGAGCCCCGGTGTGTGTTTGGTTGCCTCTATGTGTACGGTCTTTTTGGGTTTTGTTAATAAGTTTATTTATTTATTTATTTTTGCCTGTGTTGGATCTTCGTTGCTGCGTGCGGGCTTTCTCTAGTTGTGGCGAGCAGGGGCTACTCTTCGTTGCGGTGCATGAGATTCTCATTGAGGTGGCTTCTCTTTGTTGTGAAGCACGGGCTCCAGGTGTGTGGGTTCAGTAGTTGTGGCATGCAGGTTCAGTAGTTGTGGCTCACGGGGCTCTAAAGCGCAAGCTCGGTAGTTGTGGTGCACGGGGCTTAGTTGCTCCACACCATGTGGGATCTTCCCGGACCAGAGCTTGAACCCGTGTCCACTGCATCGGCAGGCAGATTCTTAACCACTGCGCCACCAGGGAAGTCCTACGTGTACGGTCTTTTATACAGTGGTTTTCAGGGCTTAAAAAACAAAAAGAAGAAACAGAAGTAGGAGGAGGAAGAGGGGTCCACCTGGGCCAGCTGAAGTCTGAGTTCCCAGCCAGACTTTGTACCATGGCCAAGAGGGAGTGAGGGGAGGGGCTGACTCATCCAGGGCACGACGTAGATCCGTGAGTGCGTGGGCAGTGGTCTCAGTGCCTGCTGGGCCGCCCTTGGGAGCACCGACTGGCACATTCGCATCTTCTTTGATGAAATTTTCAAAACATTCAGCTAAAGAACAGAGACTAATATCGTGAATACCCATGTTCCCCGACCCAGACTTCCTGCTGGGCTCATCAGAGCTGCTGGAGGGGCCACCTCTCTCCAGTCCTTAGGACAGACCTTCCTCTGGGTCATCTGTCTCAGGTCAGGGTCATCTGGGAGCTCTGTTTCATGGTAAAGTAAGTCTGAGATGATGACCTTTGATGGGTTAGGAAATCCTCTCACTGACTGCAGTGCCTGGAGATCCCACCTCTGAGCCCTGGCTCCGAGGTCCCTGGAGAGCGGAGAGCCTCGGCTCTAGGAGTGGAGGGTCAGCAGGGGTAGAGGGTCAGAGGGTCAGGCAGTGAGGTTCCTGGAGACCCTGCAAGAGTTGAATGGCAGAGTCAGCAGCTGAACCAAGCTTCAGTTCCACACTTGTTTCTCATGACTAGTTAAAATACAGGCTCTTGCCCTGCTGCGGGGGATGTGAAGGAATCTGTGGAGAAGACTGGAAGTGATGACGTTGTCTGGAAACAGCTTAGTGAAACCTTAAAATATTTTCCCTCACAAAAAAAGCACAGTTGTACTCACTCAACTCTGACCCCCCAAGTCTGCTCTAGGCCGTCTGCCCCTCCATCTTCACCTCCAGCTCCCCCAAACCCCCCTCTTCAACAGGCAGGTCTAATCTCCCTGCACCTCCTTTTCATCCCAGCTATGCTTGGCCCCTGCCTGCCCGAGTTTCCCCTCCGTGAAGCTCTCCCTCCTCCCACTCTCCACTTTTTTTTTTCTCCTTTCATTACTGCTAGTAATGGTATAATTAGTCCCTGTCATGCACCATCTTGGACTATTTCCTAACACTTCATAGGTGTCAGCTTGCCTCTGACTAAACTATCTGCTCTCTGAGAGAAGGGCCTGGAATTTTCCTCATGTTTCTCACAGTCCCCCCTCCCTCCCAGCCCCCTACCTGGTGATCGATAAATACTTGTGGGGAGATAAAAGCTTGAATTGATGGGTAAATGGGTGGGGGGAGCAGAGAGTTGGTTGGGTGGCAGGGTTGAGGGATTTCCCACAAATGCTCAGCATTTCCTGGGCTGACTTGACCTCTCTTGGGAAGGACTGGGAAGGAGGCTTGACCAATGGCCTTGGTCTAGAAGGCATCTCCCCCATGATACTTTAGAATCAGACAGTAGGTTTCTAATCCATGGTCTGAATTGGTTTCTAAGGTTGGCAACATAGAAAAAATCTGTGTCGGCACTTTCGTTTTAATCAGTACAGTTGAAAATGACCTCAAAGCCTGTGACTTGCTTGTCTACCTGCCTAGAAATGATCCCTTCTCTTAGGGGACACAGGCTGGGACTTTGAGTGGATCCAGCACACTGCGTGAAGCCTGCACTTCAGCTCCCAGCCCCAAGGTGGGCCTCTTCATGGAGGTGGGGAAGAAGACCGCAGGGGAGCAAGTAGGAGTTTCTGATCCCCAGGGTCCGCCTTGGCAAGAGAGCCCTGATGTGGCCGGAGCAGTAGCAAGAGGAAGTCTACGCGGCAGCAGCCCTGCAGCCTCTTGTCTGCTGCCCTCCACTGCAATCCAAGCGAGTTATTCATTCTCAAGGATGGAAAGCACAGGATTAACCAGTTCTAAACGCTCATCTGTTGGGTTTCCAACTGGCTTCCAAGTGACTGAGTGTTGATCCAGTCTGCCTTGCACTGTCCCCCACAGACATGAGTGTGTGCCAGCACCCCTTTCCCGCTTGAAGCGCTCCCAGAGGGGGCTTGCCTTAGCTACGTAGCCAGTGGGGGAGAGTCTAGGAGACGATTTTTCCCCCGCACTGACGTCTCCCCTCCCCTGACTCCTGCAGCTCTTGGGATCCAGACCACTCCATGGAGCACCTGATTCCTTACTGTTGCCTGAGTGTTAGCCTGACCTTCCAATCTAGACCACCAGCTTCCTGAGGACAGCACATGTCAGCCACTTGCTTTGCTTTCCCACAGTACTTAGCACAGCACCAGCCCCAGAGCAGACCATCAGCACCTGTTTCCTGACTATATGGTAAAGGGCCAGGCAGAGTCCCAGCTCCTCCCGGAAGTCTTCTCGAGCCTCCTCTCCACCTTCTGACCCAACCATTCACCTCTGCAGAGTCCTCCAGCACCTGAGGCCTGGACCCCACAAGCAAGCTTGAGGGCTCTAGACATTTGGCTCCTTTCCAGGCAGGCCCTGTGGCCAGGCTTCCTCCCAGCAACTGGAACTAACTTGGGCACATAGCAGAGTTTCTTTTTTAACATAATAGTTTTACTGAGATATACCATACAAGTCACCCATTTAAAGAGTATGATTCAGTGTTTTTTATCATACTCATAGACTTATGCAACCATCAGCACAAACAATTTTAGAATATTTTCATCACTCCAAAAAGAAATCCCACAACCTACCCTTGGTTCCTCCGTATTAGTTTCCTGTGGCTGCTGTAACAAATGACCACAAACTTGGTGGTTTAAAACACCACCAATTTATCGTCTCACAGTTCTAGAGGCCAGAAGTCTGAAATTAAGGTGTCAGCAGGGCCACACTCCCTCTGCAGGCTCTAGGGAAGAATCCGGCCCTTGTCTCTTCCAGCTTCTGGAGGCTGTCACCATTTCCGTGCTTGCATCACTCCAGCCTCTGCCTCTGTCCTCACATCACCTTCTCCTCTGTGTGTCTTCCTATGTGCATCTAGTGTCAAACCTCCTCCTGCCCCTCTCTTATTAGGACAACTGTGATGGCATCTAGGGACCACCCAGATCATCCAAGATTATCTCCTCATCTCAGTATCGGGCTCAACTTAGTCACGTCTCCAAAGACCCTTTATCCAAGTAAAGTAACATTCACAGGGTCCGGGGACTTGACATAGATATCTTTTGGGAGGCTATTTTTCAGCCTTCCACACTCTCCATGCCCCCCAGCCCAGATGTAATGCATATAGCATAAAATACATCAAATTAAAGTGTGCATATGTACAAATTTCAGTATATTCATAAGGTTGTACAACCATCACCACTACCTGATTCGAGGACATTTTCATCAACTCAAAAGGAAACACTGGGGCTTCCCTGGTGGCGCAGTGGTTGAGAGTCCGCTTGCCGATGCAGGGGACACGGGTTCGTGCCCCGGTCCAGGAAGATCCCACATGCCGCTCCCAACAGTGAGAGGCCCGCGTACAGTAAAAAAAAAAAAAAAAAAAAAAAAAAAAGGAAACACTGTATCTATCAGCAGTCATTCCTTATTCTCCAACCCCTGGCAACCACTAGTCTACCTTCTGTCTCTATGATTTGCCTGTTCTGAACATTTTGTATGAGTGGAATCATACAGTATGTGGTCTTCTGTGTCTGGCTTCTCTCACTTAGCATGTTTTCAAGGTTCATCTGTGTTGTAGCATGTATCAATACTTCGTTCCTTTTTATAGCTGAATAATATTCCATTGCATGGATGTACCACATTTCATTTATGCATTCATTGGTTCATGAACGTTTTGGTTGTTTCCACTTACTGGCTTTTATGAATAATGCTCGTATTAACATTCATGTACACATTTCTGTGTGGACATACGTTTTTTTACTTCTCTTAGTTATATGCCTAAGAGCAGGAGAGACTTTGAGACTGTTTTCCAAAGTGGCTGCACCATTGTACATTCCTACCAGCAATATATGAGAGTTTTAATTTCTTTACATCTTTACCAAAACTTAGTATCTATCTTTTTCGTTAAAGTTATGCTAGTAGGTATGAAGTGGTTTCTCATTGTGGTTTTGATTTGTCTTTCCCTGATGGTTAATGATGCTAAGTATCTTTTCACGTACTTATTGGTCAGATAAACAAGACGAAAAGACAACCCACAGAATGGGAGAAAATATTTGCAAATGAAGCAGCGAACAAAGGATTAATCTCCAAAAAAAAAACCAATCAAAAAATGGGCAGACAACCTAAATAGACATTTCACCAAAGAAGACGTACAGATGGCCAAGAGGCACATGAAAAGATGCTTAGCATCACTAATTATTCAAGAAATGCAAATCAAAACTACAATGAGGTATCACCTCACACTGGTCAGGATGGCCATCATCAAAAAATCTACAAACAGTAAATGCTGGAGAGGATGCAGAGAAAAGGGACCCCTCTGGCACTGTTGATCGGAATGTAAATGATACAGCCACTATGGAGAACAGTATGGAGGTTCCTTAAAAAACTAAAAACAGAACTACCATATGACCCAGCAATCCCACTACTGGGCATATACCCTGAGAGAACCAGAATTCAAAAAGAGTCATGTACCACAGTGTTCATTGCAGCACTATTTACAAGAGCCAGGACATGGAAACAACCTAAATGTCCATCGACAGATGAATGGATAAAGAAGATGTGGTACATATATATAGTGGGACATCAGCCATAAAAAGAAATGAAATTGGGTCATTTGTAGAGATGTGGATGGATCTAGAGTCTGTCATACAGAGCGAAGTAAGTCAGAAAGAGAAAAACAAGTATCATATATTAACGCATATATGTGGAATCTAGAAAAATGGCACAGATGAACCTATTTGCAGGGCAGGAATAGAAACACAGACATAGAGAACGGACATGTGGACGCGGAAGGGAAGGGGAGAGTGGGATGAACTGGGAGATTACGTTTGACATAAATACACTACCATGTGTAAAGTAGATAGCTCGTGGGAAGCTGATGGATAGCACAGGGAACTCAGCTCGGTGCTCTGTGATGACCTAGATGGGTGGGATGGGGGAGGGAGGGAGGTCCAAGGGGGAGGGGATATATGTATATATATAGCTGATCCACTTCACTGTACAGCAGAAACTAACACAACATTGTAAAGCAATTATACTCCACTAATAAAAAAAAAACTTAGTATCTATCTTGTTGGTTAAAGTTATGCTAGTAGGTATGAAGTAGTTTCTCATTGTGGTTTTGATTTGTATTTCCCTGATGGTTAATGATGCTAAGTATCTTTTCATGTGCTTATTGGTCATTTGTATATCTTTTCTGGAGAAATGTCTATTCAGACCCTTTGCACAGGTTTTAACTGGGTTATTTGTCTTTTTATTATTGGGTTTTAAGAGTTTTTTATGTATTTTAGATACAAATCCCTTGTATGTTCTCCAATTCCGTGAGTCTTTTTGCATTCTTAATGATGTCCTTTGAAGTACAAAAGTTTTCAATTTTGATGAAGTCTTAACTTTTTTTGCTTGTGCTTTTTTTTTTTTTTTTGCGGTACGCAGGCCTCTCGCCGCTGTGGCCTCTCCTGCTGCAGAGCACAGGCTCAGCGGTCATGGCCCACGGGCCCAGCCGCTCCGCAGCATGTGGGATCCCGCGTCCCCTGCATCGGCAGGTGGACTCCCAACCACCGCGCCACCAGGGAAGCCCCCAGCCAGTTGTTTTAACACCCTTGTCGAAAATCAATTGACTGTAATTGTGAGAGTTTATTTCTGGACACTCAGTTCTATTCCATTGATTTATATTATGTCTATCCTTATGCCAGTTTTGAAATTGGGAAATATGAGTCCTCTAGTTTTGTTGTATTTTTCCAGATTGTTTTGGCTGTTCTGGACACACAACAGATTCTTCCGACACACTTGTTGCTTGGTCACTTGCTTTCTTGCTTCCTCCATGAACCTGCAGGCCTGTGAGAGCTTGGCTGGCCTGCGTGGTTAGGTGAAAAATTCCTCCCCCTACTCTTCAGCCTCCCCTTCAGAAGGCATTTGGCCAGTAGAGATCTGGGCTGTTCTGGCTGAGCTATCTTCATCCAGGGCAAGGTAGAAAAAGAGGGAACTTGGTGAGGTGCATCTGGCCCCTCAAGCAGGTCTAAATCCAACTAATCCTGCCCTCACCCCCAACCCAGTGTCCTTTCCCCATCTCTCCTCACCTTGCAGGGTCAGTGTTTGGATGGTTATAATTCTAGTAGATTTCACTTCCAGCCAACACACCAGCTCTCCTCTTGTGCTTCCGTCATTCCTGTCACTCTCCTGCCACTTCCTAAGCATGATGCACAGCAAAATGGTGCAGGACGGAGGATGTGTGTCGTGTCGGGTGGGGCAGGTGCATCAGTCTGGCCTTCCTGGTGGCATCTCTGGTCACCTCCAAGTGTTCTTCATGGACCCAGCAGGAATGTTGCCTGAGCTGCAGGCACTGGTTTTGCTGGTGGATGAAACTGTTTTCTTCCCTATGGGGCTTTCAGTCCTTGCCTTAAGGAGACAAAAAGAAGGGGTGGGGGGAAAACGGGTGAATCAGAGGGCAGGTTTTTCTGGAAGATTTCAAGATAAGCTGACCTGCTGCTGGTGCCACAATACTGAGGACTTAGAGCTTTGACCCTTTTTTTCAAAATATGGCCCTTAGCTGGGAGCTCTTTTTCATGAATAAAAGTGATAAAACTGAGTCTGACTTATTCATCTCCATGGGTTACTGGGAGTGTTTCTCCATGGCTTCCCTGCCGGGGGGGTTGGCCTATGACTGAGGGAGACCTAGCTCAGTGCCACCACTGCTAACTGTGCAAACTTGGACCTGTTACCCAACCTCTGTGAGCACAACTTCCTTGTTTGTTAAATAAGGGTACCTCCCTCCTGGTGGTAGGAGCAATAAGAGTTCAAATAGAAGAAAAGTGTTCGTTATTATCAACTTGTTGCTTGCTTTCTTTGTGGCAGTCCCTGTGTTAGTATTCAAACCAAATCAAGTGGGGTAAAGGGAGAGATTTCATGATCTCTAGAGCCATAAACTGGAATGTTTTGAGCATCTGCTATGTGTTTAATTGTATGCTGATCTTCATGTGTATTTTCAGTTCTTTGAGGTTTGAAAGATGCCGATTAATGGTATCTCTTCCCCATACAGACTCTAAACCAGTTGAGAACTACACAGGGGAGTCAGTAGAGATAAAAGTAGAGATTGTGTTATAGGTGAAGGCTGGACCAACACATGGCTCACACCGACAGCTAAAATGTACCTTCACGCCTCCCCCCAACTTTTTCTGTTTCCCAGTTTGAAGCCTGATTCTAGGCTGCAGAGCCTAAGGGGCAGGTGTCCTGAGGGATTGATTTGGGGCTCTGAGGATAGTAACGTTGATCCTTCGGCTGCTTCCGTGAGTCACGGGCTCTATGTAGTGCTGGCCCTGCTGGAGGTTCACCAACTCTGTTTATCTCACCAGGAAGACCTACATCTCTGGAATGTTGGTGCTAATCCTCCAAATCTGCGCTCTGCATGCACCATGAAACTTGTTGTCAATTCCGGTTTCTTTATAGCCACTTAAAGCTCTCTGACTGTACGCAAGTGAGTTAACGTATCTGTGCCTGGATTCCTCATCTGTGAAGTAGGGATGGTAATACCCAGCCCAAAGGATGCTGAAGGACTGGAGAGGAAGAACTTGCTTAGGGAATGGCACCTAATAGGTCCACTAAGCCTGGTTCAATGCCCTGGGGAACTCAGCTTTCCATTCCAGACTCTGAGGCTTCTCCCTGTGTGCTGAGCAAGTCTCTTTGGGGGCCAAATGGTCACGGACAGGTCTGTGGGCTGGAGTGGAGATGTGGATTTGAGAAAGGTGAGGTCTCAGTAGAAGTGTGTCATTGAAAGACAAGCATTGGTGTATGGATGAGTCCATAGAGATATATTGTCTGTGCGGTGGGATTTCAGTCCTACGTTTCAGGCCTCCTCCGGGTTGGGGGTGGGAGACGCGGGGTTGTTAGCAGAAATGTCAACACCCTGAGCCTCCCTTCAAACCCATATTTAGGACTGTCTAAGGCAAAATGGTGAAGTAAGCAATGGTTTCCCCAAGGCACCCACTTCCTCTTTCTGCACCCCATTCGACTCCTTTAGCGCCCTTCCTCCAGCCAGCTAAGAAAATGAGTCTCTGAAAAACGACTTCACGCTAACAGAGGGCCGCAGAATGTGAGCTAATCCCAGCCCCCACCTGTCACCGTGCGGCCTGTGAACTACCAACGGCTTTTACATTTTTAAATGGTTGGAAAAAATCAAAAGAAGAATATTATTTTGTGAAACAAAAATTACATGAAAGTCAAATTTTATTGTAACATAAAGTTTTATTGGAACCTAGCCACAACCATTTGTTTACATATTGTCTATGGCTGCTTTCAGTCAGAGACCGTAAGACTCCCAAAGTCTAAAATATTTACCTTCTGGCCCTTTAAGAAAAAGTTTGCTGATGCCCTGCTCTAAGATGTTAGAGAGTTAATGTGTTATGTGCTCAGTGGGATTTGGTTCAGAGGAAGGGACAAAGCAATGGAGTTTAGGCGTTGTCGGCAGGCCTGCAGAGGAGACGCTGGGTGGGAAGCTTTTGTGATATCCTTCCAGTTAGAAGGGCTGAGGGGAGATAGATGTCTAGTCTTGTAGGTGGGGCTGTGCTTCTGTCCACACTGGGATAGAGGGCATGGAAATGGTGGGATTCAGGCCTATGACTCATTCTAGCTGCACAGACAGCAGGATTCAGGAATGGATTAATAACTCTTAGTGAGGGTATCCCACTATTCCACCAGCTTCCCTGCCAGGCTAGTGGCAGTGATTTTCCTTTTTTTTTTTTGGCTGTGTTGGGTCTTCGTTGCTGCGCACAGGCTTTCTCTAGTTGTGGCGAGCGGTGGCTACTCTTCGTTGCGGTGCGCAGGCTTCTCATTGCGGTGGCTTCTCTTCTTGCGGAGCACGGGCTCTAGGTGGGCGGGCTTCAGTAGCTGCAGCACGCGGGCTCGAAAGTTGTGGCACGCAGGCCCTAGAGTGCACGGGCTCCAGTAGTTGTGGCGCGTGGGCACAGTAGTTGCAGCGTGCGGGCTCTAGGGCGTGCAGGCATCAGTAGTTGTGGCACACAGGCTCAGTAGTTGTGGCTCCCGGGCTCTAGAGCACAGGCTCAGTAGTTGTGGTGCACAAGCTTAGCTGCTCCATGGCATGTGGGACCTTTCCGGACCAGGGATCAAGCCCGTATCCCATGCATTGGTAAGGCAGATTCTTTTGGGGTTTTTTTTAGTTAATTAATTAATTTTCATTTATTTATTTATTTATTTATTAATGGCTGTGGTGGCTTCTCTTCGTTGCTCAGCACGGGCTCTAGGTGCATGGGCTTCAGCAGTTGTAGCACGCAGGCTCAGTAGTTGTGGCTCGCAGGCTCTAGTGCACAGGCTCAGTAGTTGTCACGCACGAGCTTAGTTGCTCCGTGGCATGTAGGATCTTTCTGGACCAGGGCTCGAACCCGTGCCCGCTGCATTGGCAGGCAGATCCTTAACCACTGTGCCACCAGGGAAGTCCCTGGCAGTGATTTTACCTGAAGCCTTTAATGTTCCTGGAGTCCTGCACAGCCTCCCCAGTTGGCCCTGAGCAGCACATTCATGGTTCACCTCTCTCATTTCCACAGAATTTGCCTTCTGCCGGGTGGACGCCTCCATCGCACTGGATCTGGCCCTGGCTGTGCTGTGTGACCTGCTCCAGCAGTGGGACCAGCTGGCCCCTGGACTCCCAGTCCTGCTAGGATGGCTGTTGGGGGAGGGTGATGACCTCACGGCCTGTGTGGAGAGCGTGCATCAGGTAATCCTGGGGTGTCCGGGCAGTGGAGGTGGGTGGGAATGATCCTACACCCACCGGGTGCAGCACTTCCAGGCTTACATGGGCCTGAGGTGCCTGCTGAAAGCATGCTTCTGGGTGCTCAGATTACAGAGCGGCAAGCAATTAGGGAGTCTCCAAGTGGCCCCAGCAGCCCGCGGGTGCTGCCGGGGCAGCTCTCGTGCTGGCCTGTGGAGTTCCAATGGTAAGCCCCTTGGAAGAGGCCCCTTGGAAGTTGAGAGTTTAACTATGGAGGATGCTTATTCGTCAACATTGGAGTGACCAGGGGCTCCCCATGGTTAGGTTTGAAGGTGAAACACTTCCAGAGAATCAGGGTCCTTCCAGGGTCTCTGCTGCTTGAAGAAAACTATGAGCCCCTCCAGGTGGGGGTCAGTCAACAGATAAGGAAACTGAGGACCCAGATAAGCAGTAAAAGCGTCTTGAGAACTGAAATTCCTCTCTGCCATTGTCTGACTCAGCTGGCCTTCTTGGCATCCCCGGCAGGCCAAGAGTTCAAAAAGCAGCCTGTTTATGGGAAATTAGGAGACAAGATAAAGTGTCTGTGATAAAATGACCTTGAAAATCCCCAGCATTATAGAAATTTGGTTTCATACTGAGAGACTGGTGTCTCATGTTTGTCAATTCTTTGCTCTTTGCTGCTCAGATCTCCCTTCCTCCCTCCTCTCTGATTTCTAGATGCACCTTCAGGTCTAGGGCCCCCTCCTGTGTTGAGGTCCCCTTTTCAGCACCAAGCCCCCAAAATATCTTGGCTGAGAACCACAAACACATCTTTATCAAAGGTCATGTTAAGTCTGGGGGAAAAAAATTTCTCTCCAGTGGAGAAGTACGAGTGAAGATAGAAGGTGACCTTCAAGGGTGCAAGTGCTGTGTGTACAGGGGTGTTGACAGGCGAGAGTGAGCCCTCTGTCAGGTGGGGAGGGGACACACTGCTTCTGCATCTGCCAGGACTCTGCTCTGGACTGGGGCCAGTCAGCATCCCCTGTAAGGTTGACTTTTGGCTTTTTCATCGGACTTAGGTGGAAGACTACCTGTTTGAAAAAACAGAAGTCAACTTTTGGGCTGAGACCCTGATCTTCATGAAATACCTCTACAAGCACCTCTTCCGCCTCCTCTCCAAGTCCAGCTGGCGTCCCCACAGCCCCGAGAGGCTCTGTCATCTTCAGAGGACAGCGTCAGAGCAATGCCACCTCCTTTCCCAGCTCTTCAGAGAGCTGCCACCAACTGCTGAGTTTTTGAAGACGGTGGAGTTCACAAGACTGCGCATTCGGGAGGAAAGGGCTTTGGCTTGCCTGAGGTTACTGGCGTTTCTGGAAGGAAAGGAAGGGGAAGACACCCCAGTTCTCAGGGCTTTGGACTCTCCTGCAGCAGTGAATCAGTTAACTCTTCCAAGAACAGAAACGGCTTGTTGAAGAAAGAAGACTTGTGGGGTTGGGGGTAGGGTGGATTGTTCCCCCAGTCAACCTGCAGGAAAATTTTGAACAGAAACTAAGCGTCTTCTCCCCTTCACAACTCCCCCACTTCTGTGAGTCTAGTCTTCTGTCCTACAGAGGACTTTTTCTTCAGTTCAGTCATTCAAGGCAGCCTCGTTTATTGCAGCTACTGTAGGACGTGAGGCTACCACGTTGAATATTGACTCTGTTCCCAGGTGCAGGCCACCTGCAGGCCTGAATTAGCCTTTTTCATCCCCCAGGACCTCCAGTGTCCAACCAGAGCCGGCCTACATTTTTCTCTGAATTGACTACACAGAGTTGGGTCTTAACACATGATTTTCCCCCCCTTTTCTGGCTAGTGGTGGGAGCTGGATTAGTTGGCAAACAGCCCACTTGGTCAGAATTCCAAATTTTATTCGATTTTAGCAAAGGCAGAGATATGTTCCAAATGTTGAATCCTGGGAGAATTAAGGATCGACTTCATACAAATCATTTTGTTTTTACTGTCTGCATGTTTAAGCCTTCAGTGACCTACACATGCCATCCTAATTATTAAAAGAGCCATTAAGAGCTCCTACCCCCCTCTCCCCACCATAAAAAGTATCTGTGCTATTGTTAGGAAAACAGATTCACCACCCAGTGAAATCATAGACTCTTGGCTGTTAGAAGGAACCTGGGGAAAGGAGAGTCAGAATAAATGACTTATTTGATGCCTACACTGTTTACTGTCATTTTCTTGGTGGCAGTAACAAGAAGATTCTTATTTAAGATGCCAGAAAACTTCTATCCATTTCAGTGATTTAACCTGGAAACCTTAAGGGTTTTCTGCTTTTCTAAGTCCAGCCCTCCCCTCTTTCTCAGACACCCAGCAGGTGTCGCTCTTGCATACGTTTTGCTGCTAGTTTTGTTTTCCACTGGTTTACCAGTTTTAATTTATAATTTCAGAGTTAAGTGTTACCCAAAGACAGTTATCTTGAAATTCATAGCTTGGATGGGTCATAGCCTCATCCACATTCATTTTTCATCCTAGTTATCTGAAAGAACCATTTCAGTAATCCTATGTACACTTGGCCCAGCTTTTTAGGGTCTGTAAATACATTTAAATACTTCTCAGGTGAGCAGTCAGAATTATTTTATTGATGTTTGAGGGTCTGGAGGGGCAGTTTAGAGGGGAGAGGGTTTGATATGATCATTTCCTACTACAGAAAGACTTATATTTCAAATATAATTTGTTTCTCTTTGAAAGAAAACCACCTAACACTAAAAAATAGAGCCTATTAGAAGAATAGAGAAAGGTCTGTGTAGGAAGAAGCAAGGAAAGAAGTTAACTTAGTGTCCAAAGTTTTGCCCTAAAGAGACAGGAAATTCCCTGGTGGTTTTGCACTACTCAGCTCAAAATGTGTTTTCTGTGATCCTGAATTAATAACCTGGTTAGACATCTGTGTAGCCCACACTTGATGGAAAGTTGCCAACTGAACATTTCTTTTTGTTCTGAGAAGACGTGGCTGGTGAGAAGTCAGGGAATTGGCACAATGTGGTGATAACCATGGTAGAATAATTATGAAACCGGCTCCAGCAAAGCCCAGCTCACTGGAAAAGGCCAGCATTCCTTTTTTCTCCATTTAAAATGAAATAAAAGCAGTTACATAATAATAAAAATATTTTCTACCAGCAGGTACTCTGTACCAAAGCATGTACCATAGCATGTTTACACGTTAGCTCCAAAGTCCTTCTACCAAGCCTGCAAAGTGGGTGTTGTCATAGCTGTTGAGAATTACCCCAGATTTTGATCTTGGCTGGTTGTAGCCAGCCTGAGAGCACAGGAGAGACACATGTTTCCACTGGTTTTTGTATCTGAAATCTTGTCACTGACCTCCAATAGCACTGGTGAGGGAAATTGCTGTTTCACACTTTCCTGATGCATTCCCACGGGAAACTCAGAATACCCCACTGTCAGGGTCATCCTCAGACTCTTGTGCTGTGGTTCATTTCAACAAAGAACAAAACAGCATCAGGGTTCTTGGGTATTCTAGGCTGTAAGTGTCAGCCATGGTTGCCCAGCCTTGTCTAGGGGCCAGTATAGGCGGGTGGGAAAAGTGAAGCAGTCACTTCTTCTGAGGTCACTGCCCTTGGCTCCAAACTCGAGGGTCCAAGATTTGGTGACCCCTCAGCTCTGCATTCACGATTCTGTAGACCTTCACCCATCTGGCCATACTCCAGAGGCCTGGCTTTCTCCATTTTTATGCTTTGTCAATTTGTTTTAATAAATAAGATGGAGTATACTTATCTTTTAAAAACCTTAACAGATAACTCATTTGCACCTTGACAAAGGTGAGAGATGAGTAAAGCAGGAATTATCTTAGTTTTACAAAGAAACCCAGGTGCCAAAGTGATTTTGTGATTTGCCTGAAATCACATGGCTTATAAGGGACAGGGCCTGAACTCCAGCCCTATGTTTCTGATCCTGAAGTCCTTGCAGCCCTAGGCTGACTCTAGCTCTCTGGGTGGGTGAGGAGTGCAGCAATGGGCTCTGCGTGCAAGCTGAACTCTAAAGAGTAGGTTTCCTGAGTGACAGGCCTGGCTCATTCCCTCCCAGGGTAACTGAGAGAGGGAATGAGCGCCGCCGAATGGAAGTAAGCACAAGGAAACAGCCAGAAACAAGATCAACTGGGCAAGGGGGCGTGGGTCTCGGGAGCTTCTTTCCCTGGCGGGTACTGGACCTTCCAACTTAGGCCCAATTACAGCCTAGGCTGCCAGGTGTGCGAAATCATGGGCCCCGCTCCAGCTTTTTTGGCAGCATACCCGTAGACGCGGAGTGAGAAGTGTCCTGGACCGGACTCCAGATCTGCCCCAGTGGGGCTGACAGTGGCCTTAGCTGCACTGGGCGCTAGGCGGGGGTGTCTGCCCCGTACCCGGAGGGCGCCGTTGGCAAAGAGCATTTCCCAACGCGGGCTTTTGGGGTATGGGGCTGGCAAGAGAAGGAAACGGGGGCGAGCCCACCAGGCGCATCCTCGGTGCCTAGCCCAGCCTGGCTGCGGGTCGGCCTCAGCCGGAGCCCGCAGCCCACAACGAGTTAAGGCGGGGTGCGGCGCCCTCAACGGCCCGGGAGTTAAGGGGCTAGGAGGGCGCGCCAAGCCAAGGCTGCGGCGGGCGGGAGCCTCGGCTGGCAGCTGTACCACAACCCCCAGGAGGGCAGGGGAAAGCCGGACAGACCAGCAGACGGACGAGGCGTTGGGAAGTGCCTCCATGCCTGCGCGGCTCTCCTGGCCTTTCCTCCCGTCCTCCCAGCCGGCTCCCCCGCCCGGGACGCCCCGCGCCACTCCGCGCCTTTGGCCCTGGCTCAAGGTCTTGTGATGTGATTAGCAAAGCCAGCGCCTTGTCCTCAGACACTCAGCCCTGCCCGGCAGGGCTCGGCGCTCAAGCCCTGTTTACTGCAGGCTGGGCGGGAAGAGGGGCGGAGGAACCGGCCCAGGCTCCTCCGGGCGAGACTGCCTGCCCTGGCAGCCGCCCGCGTGGCCGCTCCGGCCCCACCCCCACCGCGTCTCCACGTGCAGTCGGGATGGAGCCACTACCGGTCAGACTCGGGCCCAGAGTCCCCGCCCCCCAGCCGGAGCTTCTTTAGCAAAAACAGCGGGGCCGCGCGGACGGTTGCAATATTCTTGCATTTTGCAATTCCCGCGCCCAGTATAAAACCGAGGGTGGGAGATAAAAGCTCCGCAATTTCGCCTAGCAGGACCGGGCGGGGAAAGACACGTCCAGGACTGCAGAAACCCGGCCACGTTAAATGTGCTGGGGATTTCCAGCAGTACAGCCCCAAAGGAGTGGAGCCGTACCTTCCCGCCGCCACCCAGCAGCACCCATCTTACGGCCGCGGAGCGCCGGCCGCCCCGGGGGGGGGGGGGGCGGGCCGGGCACCCCGGGGCGCGGAGGAGCGCTCTAGCTTCACTCTCCTCTCCCCCCACTCTGCACTCCCGGGCACCCTCAAACCAGTTCAAGCTGCTGCCCCCGCTCCCTCTTTTCTGGCCCCCCGCAAACTTTCGGTCCCTCCCCCGCCCCTCGCCCGTTATTCGTCGTGGCTCAAGCCCGGCCGCGCCGCCCCGAGGGCTCCTCCGGACCTCCCAGCCTGCAGCTTCGACCATTACAGGATCCAGAAACATGTCGACCACACTTCTGTCCGCCTTCTACGATATCGACTTCTTGTGCAAGGTACGCGGAGGAGCAGGGAGGGAAGGGGACGGGCAAGGAGGAAGCCCTTGGAGTTTTCAGGCTTGGCCTTCTGTCCTCGACTTTGGGGGGTCCTCTTCCCTCCTTGACTTTTTGGGCTTGGGAAAAATGCCGGAGTTTGCAGTGTGTGCTCGAACCTTGTGGACGGGGAGAAGCAGCGGGGAGGAAGGGCAGGAGAGAGTCGCAGTAGCTGTTTAGTTTCTCCGCAGCCGACCACAGCCACGCTTGCCCGGGGCTTCCCGGACGGGGTTTGCGCCGCCCAGGCCGGCGGCCCACGACTGAGGATCACATGTCGCAACCCAGCGCGGCCTAGGGTGGGGAGTCCGGCTCTTCCCAACGCAAACTTGATTCTTGTGCGCGTGTAGGGGTGGAGGTTGGGGGCCGAGTCGAGATCCGAAAAAAAAAAAGAATTGGAGGGCTGGAAGTGGTTCTTCTGCAGCTCACCCCAACGCATCCCTCTCCTCTTCCTTTTCCCACTTTTCATGCCTTCCCCGCTACCCTCCTCTTTGGCAGACGGAGAAGTCCCTGGCCAACCTCAATCTGAACAACATGCTGGACAAGAAGGCGGTGGGGACACCCGTGGCCGCCGCCCCCAGCTCGGGCTTCACGCCGGGCTTCCTCCGTCGGCACTCAGCCAGCAACCTGCACGCGCTCGCCCACCCCGCGCCTAGCCCCGGCAGCTGCTCGCCCAAGTTCCCGGGCGCAGCTAACGGCAGCAGCTGCGGCAGCGCGGCGGCGGGCGGGCCGGCCTCCTACGGCACCCTCAAGGAGCCGTCGGGGGGCGGCGGCACGGCTCTGCTGAACAAGGAGAACAAATTCCGGGACCGCTCGTTCAGCGACAACGGCGAGCGCAGCCAGCACCTCCTCCACCTGCAGCAGCAGCAGAAGGGGGGAGGCGGCTCCCAGATCAACTCAACGCGCTACAAAACTGAGCTGTGCCGGCCTTTCGAGGAGAGCGGCACGTGCAAGTACGGCGAAAAGTGCCAGTTCGCGCATGGCTTCCACGAGCTGCGCAGCCTGACGCGGCACCCCAAGTACAAGACGGAGCTGTGCCGCACCTTCCACACCATCGGCTTCTGCCCCTATGGGCCGCGCTGCCACTTCATCCACAACGCCGATGAACGGCGGCCCGCGCCGTCGGGGGGTGCCTCTGGGGACTTGCGCAACTTCAGCGCCCGCGACGCGCTGCACCTGGGCTTCCCGCGGGAGCCGCGGCCCAAGCTGCACCACAGCCTCAGCTTCTCGGGCTTCCCGTCGGGCCACCACCAGCCCCCGGGGGGCCTGGAGTCGCCCCTGCTGCTCGACAGCCCCACGTCGCGCACGCCGCCGCCACCCTCCTGCTCCTCGGCTTCGTCTTCCTCCTCGTCCGCTTCGTCTTGCTCCTCGGCCTCGGCTGCTTCCACGCCCTCGGGCGCCCCGACGTGCTGTGCCTCTGCGGCGGCAGCGGCCGCGGCCGCGCTGCTGTACGGCACCGGGGGCGCCGAGGACCTGCTCGCGCCGGGCGCGCCCTGCGCCACCTGCTCTTCGGCCTCGTGCGCCAACAACGCCTTCGCCTTCGGCCCGGAGCTGAGCAGCCTCATCACACCTCTCGCCATCCAGACCCACAACTTCGCCGCCGTGGCGGCCGCCGCCTACTATCGCAGCCAGCAGCAGCAGCAGGGCCTAGTGCCCCCCGCGCAGCCCCCGGCGCCGCCCAGTGCGCCCCTCCCTGCCAGCGCCGCCGCGCCGCCCTCGCCGCCCTTCAGCTTCCAGCTGCCACGCCGCCTGTCCGAGTCGCCCGTGTTCGACGCGCCCCCTAGTCCCCCGGACTCACTGTCTGACCGCGACAGCTACTTGAGCGGCTCCCTGAGTTCGGGCAGCCTCAGCGGCTCTGAGTCCCCCAGCCTCGACCCCGGCCGCCGCCTGCCCATCTTCAGCCGCCTCTCCATCTCCGACGACTGAGGCAAGAGGGCGCTAGTGAGGAGGAGGAAGGGAAGGTCGTTCTGGGGGTGTTGGAGGGCGCCCCTGCAGTCGCGCCCCTGCTAGGGGCAGGGAGGCTCGGGAGTGTGGGGGGCTGACTTCGGCCACAAGCAGACTGCAGGCCGCACCGAGCACTTGGACTCGAACTTGTGTGCCGGGAGGGGCCCCCACCCTCCCCTTTCGGTTTCCTCTTGTTTTGTTTATTATTATTTTTATTATTATTACGAAGTTTCATTCTTGTTGAGCGAAAAAAAGCCTACGAACTTTTTGTATTGAACAAAATATTCACAACAGAGCAGTTGTGATGCGAATAGAACAAAAACCAAACACAAACTTTTTTAGGTCTCCAATGAGTTTGGGACTTTAGGAAAAATCAACCCGGCACCAGCAGCTACCAACCACCATTCCATATCTTCACTTGCAAAGCATTAGTTACAGTCCAGATGTGGGGACTCTTATCTTGAGGGAGGTTCCTAATTGTCTCAGACCAGTGTAAACAAACAAGCCAACCAACACCTTGCTAAACCTATAAGCTTTTAGAATCCAATATTCTGCCAAGAATATGCCTTGATAGTAGACCTCAGCTCCATAGGTGTTTTTTGTTTTTTAACAAAGTTATATATGTCTGGAAAAAAAAAAAACCTTGCATTCCAAAGTTTCATACTGGTTCCTGGTTTCATTGCCACCGCTTAGTGGATGTTTAAGTTAGAACCGTTTTGTCTGCTCTTTCTGGAAGCCTTGGGCAGAGCTTAGTTTGTAATTGTTGGGGAATAACTGCTGAATTTTTAGCTGTTTTGAGTTGATTCGCACCACTGCACCACAACTCAATATGAAAAAACTATTTAACTTATTTATTATCTTGTGAAAAGTATACATTGAAAATTTTGTTCATACTGTATTTATCAAGTATGATGGAAAGCAATAGATATATATTCTTTTATTATGTTAAATTATGATTGCCATTATTAATCGGCAAAATGTGGAGTGTATGTTCTTTTCACAGTAATATATGCCTTTTGTAACTTCACTTGGTTATTTTATTGTAAATGAGTAAAAAAAAATCTTAATTTAAGAGATTGTATGTAATATTTATTTCATTAATTTCTTTCCTTGTTTACGTAAATTTTGAAAGATTGCATGGTTTCTTTACGGAAATCTTATCTTGATGCTGTGGAAGTAGTTTGAGGAATATCTTGTGAGTTTTTCTTAGAATGTATAATGGTTGTAGCCCATCCAACTTTAAAAAGAAAAAAAGTGACCACATACTTTGCAATCAGGCTTACATGTGGCATGCTTTTCTCATTCCATCTTTATAAATCAGCAGAAAATGGTTTTTGTTTGCTTATCCACCAGTTCTACTGTGACATACTCTGCATATAAAGACATGTAGCAATAATGGGGGGGGAGGGTAATCTCACAGTGCCTTTGGAAGGGCCAGAACTTGCCTTAAATCTTCCTCAACCAAATAAGTATTTTGTCTATTAGTGCTTGAGAGAATTTGAATGTAGGATGGGTTCAACTGCACAAAAGGAAAAGATTTTTACCACTTTTTTTTATATAGCTATAAAGTGAAGAGGCCACCTCTTAGTGCTAAAATGGTATGTAGTACATGAATATGCCTTGTTTAATTACAGAAAATTCCAAAACTTGTACTTTTTTTTTTTTTCCCCGTGTGGAAAGGCAGGAATGCTTTCCTGGACAGCGGATGAATGAGCAGTAGATGTAGTTTGTTTGTACGTAGGTACAGTTGGAGCACTATGTATGTATGTATTCTGGACTACTTTGACAGAAGTAGGTATTTGAATGTAACAAGGTTAAGTCAACCTGAGTTGTAATATATTTGGGGAATCAGTTCACTACAAATTGTGACTGTAAACATTGTACTGTAAATGTTTTGTAGTTTTCCCCCAATAAAACTTTTGGGAAAAGAAGGTATTGCTGTGTAAGATAGCTTCCTTTTTTAAATGGGAGTGTCTAGCTTTGTACCTTCTCACCGCTGTCAGGCATTACCCAGGTCTTAGAGAGATTGGGGGCTAGGGTTTAGAGAGCTGGCAGAGCCAGAGTTCAGAAGAGCCTGTCCCCCTATATATTTTATATACAAGTTCTTTTAGCGGAAAGAGTAATTTGGACCGTCAAGGGCATTAGTTAGCTGTTCTCTTTGGTAATAAGATGCATCCCCGTGTTGGCTGACTGGTGGCTGGGCCTGGTTGGGAGGCCTGAGGCATGGGGCCTGCCTGTGAGTCACCAAGCAGATCACGTGTCTGCAGTGGCAGCTGAAGGTCTGATTTTTTTTTTTTTTCCCACTGCGACGCACAGGGAACCAAACTGCTTGGGTGAGGAGGGTCTTGCCAGCCCTTGGCTGAACTGGGGATGGGGGCTTAGGCCCAGCCTTTCCTGGGCCGGAGAACCAGGGTTTGGCCTGGACTTTGGAAATCCTGGTTGTGTCCTTGTCCACAGAGGACAGAAAGAGAAGGAAGATGAAACAGGTTAAACTTACATCAGGGTAATGTTTATGTGGACGGCTTCCTCTGGGAGTGAGCACACACGTTATTTATGCAAAAGGCTTAGTGTCTGTGCTTGAGACAACTGTAAGCGGCCAGAAAGCAAATCCAACCCAGGTCTGGAAAAAAGGAAGGGAAAAAAAAAAAAAGCATCAGTCTGTCTGCTGCTTCTCACACAATTGAACAAAACCTTAGTATGGTTCTTTCCTGCAATCACTTTAGAAATTAAAAAGGTGGCTCATAGGGCTTCCCTGGTGTAAAAAAAAAAAAAAAAAATGTGGTTCATAAATCAATTCCTGTTTTTCCTTCTCTATCCCGCCCCCGCCAACATACACAGAGTTCAGACTTTTTTTTTCCAAAGTAAGTAAGAGATTTAGCAAAAGTTTTGTTTCCTCATCTACAACATATGGGTTCTATCACCCATACTTGCATCCCCCCGACCCTGTGTTTGCCTGTGTTCGCCGGGGTCTCCCGGGTCTCACAGCTGAGCCTGATGGGGAGGGCGCCATCGGTGAAGCGTGCCAGGCCCCGGGCAGCTGTTTCACGTTAACGATGATTGCGCTGGTGTTAACCGGAGCGTTTTGGTGCTGGGCGTGCGCCGCCAAAGCGGATGGGAAACAGTTTCAAAGTTCTCCCAGATGCCGGCCCCTGGCTGGGGAGGGGCGGGTGGGCGGCCTCAGCAGAGGGGGAGGGGAAGCCTGAGGCCAAGGAGGGCTCGACGAGTGAAGACCCTGCAGGCCCCTAGGCCTCTTCACCATAAAGAATGTACAAATGGCTAGGAAAAGTCTAAAATGTGGTGCTATATAGGCCAAACTGCATTTCAAAGGCCTTGTTTCCACTTCATTCCAAGACATTTTTCTAAACAAGTGCTTTTGATCAACTGGAATGTTAGACTTCTTTTTGGGGTAAGCCACATTCATTTTTAAAAATTGGTTTGTCTGAAAGCCCAACTGCTAAGAGCTGATGTTTTTGTATTTTAGACCCAGTGGAGCGTGGAAAGCTGGGGGGGGCGGGAATCATTCAGAAATTTTCTCTTGCTGCAGATCAATGGAGGGTATGTGGGTCATTGTCTTTCTGCAGCGGCTGGAATTAACAGCAAACAAAACGCTCTACAGTTGCTTGATCACCCTTAGAAAAGTTTTCTTGTAAATTAAGGGAACTAGAAGTAAAAACTGCAAGTAAGAACAAGCCAGGATTCCTATCACGGGCTGGGGAGCGGAACTAAAACTGACTCCTGAATTATACTCAAGATAAAATTCTTTTGGAGTTAGTTGTGCAAATGAGCCCAGAATGTGATGGTGTTTAGAATGTCTTAATAGTGGCATTTCCACTAGCTATTTGAAAACCAAGGTATTTTTTAAGCAACCACTTACTGTGCACCACCTTTTAAATTATTTCAGAGAAGGGATGCGTGCATGTAGATATTTTCCACCCCTCACTCTGTCTGAATCTACTGCTGAGTGTATGGGGTTGCGGAGGGGGTGTGGACACAAAAAAAAACTATCGAGAAGGCAGAAGCTCTGCACCCGCCCTTGGGAATAGATGGAGGATTGGGAGCCCTGCAGCGGCTCAGGAACCCCGATGATAGGACCAGGCCTGGAGGGCCCAATGCGGAAAAGACAAACAGGCATAGCTCTCGGCAGCAGGTCTGGCCCAGCACTGGGATGCTTAGTGGTGAAGTCAGCCTGGGAGGGTCTCAGAAACCCCCAGGCTAGATGTTTGCCGAGAGGAGGCCCACAAGAGAGCGTCTGAACCTGGAAGGGAACCAACTCAAGGCATTTGCTCTCCTTCAGTTGTGCTCGTGGTGACAAGAGTGAGGGCAGATGTGACTCTGGCCACATCTTGAAAGCGGAAGTTGGGTCTCAGCACCTTCCCTAGCCTTTGAGTTAATGGGAGATGCCACGGCCCCTGGTAAGCAGCCAGGCTTACCTTCTCCCATCAGGGCCCATAACCACTCTCCATTGTTGTTTCCTCATTTAACCGTGTTTATTTTTTCTTGTTCACTCTCTGGGGGATGTGCAGACTTGCGGCCATCCAGGGCACTTCCAGTTTGTGCTGCTAGCAAGGCCAAGGAGGGAGGGAGGGAAGGAGGGGGGGTCAGGGAGGAGCCAGGGCCTGGCGGCTGGACAGGCCTGCCAGGCGAGCCCTGTGGGAAGGGGGTGCCCCGGGGAACAGGAAGCCACAGCACCTCCAGGCCCACCCCTGCCTAGGTGGGTTCTCCCAACCTCTCCTGACAGTTTTTGCTAGACCTGGAAAGTGTATGAGTGTGGGTGTGTGTCTAAGGGTGTATATGTATGGGGGGAGGTCTGTGTGCGGGGGCGGTATCCACATGGAGGGTAGATATCTGGGTCCTTGTCTATCTGGGTGGGTGTGCACAAGTGCGTGGTATTGCTCCGTGGCAGGGGTCTGTGGGGGGGGGTTTGCTGTAGGGGAATACTGGTGTGTGTGGCTGCATCTGTGGGGTGTTGATATGTGAGGGGTGTACATGTCTGTAGGGTGTGAGAGTCGGTGAGTGGGTATGGAAATCTGTGAGTGTGGGTTTGGGTGTGTGTGTGTATGAGTGTGGTTATGGGTTTTGGTGTGTCTGTTGCTGTGTATGTATGTGTGAGTGTGGGTTTGAAGGCATCTTTCAGTCTGTGTGTGTGTATAGGTGTGTGAGGGTATGTATCTGGGTGCGGGTATGGGTTTGGGTGTGTCTGTTACTCTGTGTGTGGTTATAGATAGGTATGTGTGTATATGGATTGTGTGTGTGTGTGTGTGTGTGAGTGTGGGTGCGGGTTTGGGTGTGTCTGTTGCTCTGTGTGTGGTTATAGGTATGTGTGTATATGGATCTGTGTATGTGTGTGTATGTCAGTGTGGGTATGGGTTTGAGTGTGTGTGCGTGTGTATCCGAGTGTGAGTGTGGGTGTGGGTTTGGGTGTGCCTGTTGCTCTGTGGGTAGGTGTGTGCGTCGGTGGGATGGGAGGAAGGATCTGTGGGTGTGGCTGTATGTTTGGGTCTGGACGTGATGGGGGTACGTCTCTGTCGGGGTGGAGTGTTAACAACACCTTCGGAGGAAAAGCGGTCCTTTTTAGCAGGCCTCTTTCAGGTTAAAAACTGTTTTCAAAACCCGGAAATGGAGGCCAGGCTGTCAGCCACTTCCTGCAGGGCTGACAGGCCTTCAGCCTGCAGGGACCCCAGACCCACTTTATTGCCGGTCACACCTGCCAAGGACAGGCCTCCTGGGCCCGAGTGCAGAGACATATTTAGAAACAATTAATTCTCTGGTTGAAGGGGGAGGGGCCCATTTATTTTCATCTGTTGCAGAAATAGCTCTTGTCAGATAGCAGTTCTTATGCCCTCTGGGGTGAGAGGCAGCTCTGAAATAGAAGGAAAGATATTAAGGATTTTAGACAGACAAGAAAACTCCTGGGCCCGCTGAAATCGAGTTTAAAATCTTCCTCTAAAAATAAGCTTTGTTTTCCTTGTAGATTCCTCTGGCAATTGGGCCCCTGTCGGGGTGTTTAGCCGGCCTGGGAAGCCAGGCGGAATTTTTAAAAAAGCGAGTGTTTCCCAGCTGTGGCCTTGGAAAGTTCTCTGTTTTCCATTTATTAAACTCCTGGTTTCCGGCTAATTAAAATTATTTTCAAGTACAACTCCGTGGTCCCACAATATTTGATGAGACACAGAATTCTCAGTGACCCCTCTGTAGGAGGCCGGGCCAGGCTGTGGGGTGGCCTATGACCCTTCCACTGGGCCTGGTGCCGGATTTTACGCAGAGGGGAGACCCTTTGAAATGCAGGCCCGGGGCCTTGTTTTCCCAAGTCCCACCACCCCTGCCCCACCCCGGGAGTGGCTGGAATGAGAGGCCACTTGCAGGACGGTCTCTGAGCCCTGCACCACTGGAGAAGGGGCTGTGAGTCCTTGGCTACCTGCTGTTTGTTCCCTGCATCACTGAGTGGAGAAGGGGTACACTTCTGGGGAGGGGAACTTGGCTGAGGTGCATGGCAGGTGATCGTGGTTGTCTCTCCCTGGCCTGGCTACTGTTGAAGCTTCAGGGCCGGACTCTCTCGAGCACCTGCAGGAGGTCCAGACTCCCAAGGTGATGCGTCGTGAAGATGGAAATCCGAGGTGCCGCAGGGCAGGAGGCAAACATTGCTGAGGGCCGGGGCTGGTGTGACTCAGATGTGCTGGCAGGCTCCCTTCCACTGCCCTGTGATTCCGTCCAGACATCCAAGGGGTGGGATGCTGGGATGCTGCCCGGCACCTTTCATTCATCCCACAGATAGTTCTTGATTGTCCAGTACATGCCAGCAGTGCAGGAACAGAGGTGAGTTGACGGATGTCATCCCTGCCTTCACGGAGTGTACATATTTTCAAGGTTCATTCATGTTGTAGCGCGAATCAGCATTCATTCTTTTGCATGACAGGCTAGTATTCCATTGTACGGATGTACCGCGTTTTGTTTTCATTCATCAGTTGTTAGACGGTGGAGTTGTTTCCACCTTTCGGCTGTTGTTGAATCATGCCGCTGTGAACATCGATATACAAGTTTTTGTGTGAACCTATGTTTTCAATTCTTTTGCTTTTATACCTGGAAGTAGAATTGCCAGGTCATATGGTAACCCCCATTTCACTTTTTGAGGAACTGCTATACTATTTTCCAAAGTGATACATTGGCTTTTGTAACTGTTTTATTAATGTCTGTTTCCCCTACATAACGACACATGCTCCACGGGATGGCCACATAAAAACACTTGTACACTTGTTTACAATAGCCAAGGCCGGAACACTGTTACTATCCCCATTTCAAGGATGAGGAAACTAAGCTCAGAGAAGTTGTCATAGGCCCGAGGCCAAGCAGCTAGGAAAAGGCTGAAGCAGAATTCGGAGGAAGCTAAGCAGTGGCTCCTTCAAATCACCCTAGGCTGCCTCTCAAACTCCTGCTTTACTGCCCACACTGTCTAGAAACGGAGGTTTCCAAGAAGTCTTCCAGGATTTCTTTCCAGGGTAGACCCTGTCTTGCCACCCCTGTGCTTTTTATTATTATTATTATTATTTAATTTATTTTATTTTTGGCTGTGTTGGGTCTTCGTTGCTGCACGCGGGCTTTCTCTAGATGCAGCAAGCGGGAGCCACTGTTCATTGAGGTGCGCGGGCTTCTCATTGTGGCGGCTTCTCTTGTTGAGGAGCTTGGGCTCTAGGTGCACGGGCTCAGTAGTTGTGGCTCGCGGGCTCTAGAGCGCAGGCTCAGTAGTTGTGGCGCACGGGCTTAGTTGCTCCACGGCATGTGGGATCTTCCTGGACCAGGGCTCGAACCCGTGTCCCCTGCATTGGCAGGCGGATTCTTAACCACTGTGCCACCAGGAAAGCACCTCTAACCTGTGCTTTTAAAACACAATGTGTTCAAGTCACCCTTCAGCTCAAAATCCTCACTCAGAATAAAATCTAAAATCTTAACCAAGGTGTACAAGGTCCTACATTGTCTGTCCCTCCCCACCCACCCACTATCCCTTTCCCCTCTGACCTTGACTCTCCCTTCCCTCATCCTGCTCCTATACAACTCAGGCCTCCTTGTTGGTTCGTAATCATGCTGGACCTACTCTCTGTCTCAGGACCTTTGCACTTGCTATTCCATCTGTCATGCTCTTCCACATTTCCTTCAGTTTCCTGGTGTCACCTTTTCAGGGGGCCATCCAGACCACCCTGTCAAGACAACAGCCCCATCTGGCATCTCTCATCTTGATTTATTTTGTCCGTAGCATTTGTCATCCTCTGACATATTTTAAATGCCTTTGTTTATGTATATATCACCCTTCCTTCTTAGACGCTTAGCTTCTTGCGGGCAGGAATTGTCTCCAGAGCAGGGGGGAGCCGTTGAAGGATTTTAAGCTGGGGAGTAGGACAGACACGTTCACGTGTTAAAGTGATTTTGGCTGTGTGGAGAGTAGACTGGAAAAAAAATGATTCCTTATAAAACCAATTTTAATGCTAAAAAAGGTTTAAAAAACCATGACCTAGTGTTGCCCTTTTATTCCACAGATGAGAAGATTAAGGCTCAGAGAGGGTGGGCGGAGCCTTCTGGAGACTTCCCCCAATCTCTGGGTTTCTACATGAGCCCTGGGAAGAGACCACCCAGGACACTGTCCTCCCTAGGTGTGAGCTGTCCAGGTAGGGCTGTTGGTAAAAATGCTGAATATTGACTTTCACTAAATCCCTATGGGCTGAGAGGCTCAGAGCAGCCGGTCTCTGGATGTTCTCTGTTCACCTGGCTTCTCAGGGAGGCCCTGGAAGGTCTGTAGGGTGGACACACCAGGAGCTTACGAAGCACAGCCCTGGGAGCCAAGAGCTGCTGCAGGGCCTGGGGCGTGAGAAGGCTCCGGGGCAGGTGTCACCACCACTCTGTGAGGGGCCCGGTCTGCAGGGGTTACAGGCCAGGGCTCCCACAGACCTGGGTTCAAATCTCACTTCACAGCTACTCCCTCCCTGTGTAATCCTGAGCACGTCTCTGAGCCTCACTTTCCTCATCTCTGAAGTATGGATGGTCATGCAGGAGGGTCAAAATACGATGTCATGGGTGAAGTGTCCAGGAGAGGGCCCAGCTCAGGGTCCCACAGAGGACACTGGGTGCAGGCTAGAAGAGTGGGTAGCAGCCTAAGCCATCAGGTTCAAAGCCTAGCCTTGCTACCGCCAGCTGTGAGACCGTGAGCCAGTGGCTTGCCGTCTCCATCTATAAATGTCGGACCTATCTCCGAAGGCTACCATGAAGTTCAAGTGAATCCGGTCAACCCATGTCATAAGGATAGAGCTCAGCATATAGGAAGTATGCTGTAACAGTTTGTTACTGCTCTCTTGGGGTTTTTTTTTTTTCCACACCCAATCAATAGACACCCAGTCCGAAGGGGTTCAGGGAGTCTCCTTCATCTGCCCCCCACCAAACCCACCCAACCATTTGGGCCTTAAGATGAGAATAACAACTGCTTTCCTTTAGAAATTCTAGATAGATCTGCGCTGTCCATTATGGTAGGCACTAGCCACATGTGCCTATGTACATTTAACTTAAAATTTAAAACTTACTTCCACGTGGCAGGTACTCAGCTGTAGTTGGGGGCTATTGCACTGAATGTTTCCATCACTGCAGAAAGTTCTGTTGGACAACACTGCTATTCTGGAAATGCAAACAACTGTAAGGAAGGAAGCTTCCATCATTCCAACCCTTGAAGGGTTGTCCTTTTACAAAGCAAGTCCTAGGACACACCCATGGTGCCCTTGATGGCTTCCCCCTCCCTCCACAAGCCAAGAGAGTCCAAAATATTCCTAAACTGCCCCTTTGTCCCATAGACTGTAAATGCCAGTGGAGGAGAGATGAAGGGACTGCCCACCCCTGGTGGCACCTCACAGCCCTGCCCAGCAGCCTGGGACCGCCTCCTCTTGGACAGCCCAGAGACATGGACCCTCACTCCCACCCCTCCTGGTGTCCCTGTCTCCGCAGCTGTGACACCACCTCCATCCAGTCACCCACGCCAGAACCTGGGGTCCTCCTGGAGTCTTCCTCTCACCTCCTTCTATCCCTTCCCTCAGGCTGCCTGAACCGAAGGACTCTGCTTTCTAACCAGGCCTGGACACTCCCTCCCGCTTCTCTGTCTTTCAGCCTCAGCAGCCCAGGCTCCTCCTCACCTAGACAGCGGGGGGTCCAGCCCCCATCTCCTCCCCCCAGCCACCATCCCCAGAGCCTGCCTCTAAAGCACGTAGGCCATCATGCCCCTCCTGCCCTGTGACCCTACCGGTGCGCTCACCCGCAGCTCAAATCCAAGCATCCAGATGTGCTCTTTGAGGCCGTGCCTCAACCCTCACAGCTCCTCACCTGCCCTGGAGCACCAATGGCCTTCACCAATGTGAAGATGCTACGGCTCTTCACAACCCTGGGCCTCTGCTCCGCCCGCGCCCCTGCCCGGGACACCCCAGCCCCCTGCCACGTCCCCCTGCTTCCTCTGCCTCAGCTGAAAATCAACCTCAGATCTATAGCCCCTCCACTTACCCCGCCCCCAGCCCGCCAGGGCCCCGTGCCGGCCTTTGTAGGAGCACAGAGCACGTTGTCCTACACCAGCTGCTTACGTCTCTGTCTTCCTCACTGGCCTGGAAGTTCCTTCAGAGCAAGAATGGCATCACGTGCATCCTCCTTGCACGCCCCAGCCTGGCCCCTCGAAGGGCCTCAGTAACTGTCTGTACAACCAAATCAGCTCCCCCGCCCACCCCCTCGCAATGAGCGTGGTACTGTCCTCTCCCGTTTGACACATGCAGGAGATGCAGCTCAGGGAAATGAAGACACTTGCCCAGGGTCTCCCAGCTCAGGAGTGGTGGGGCCATTGTGCCCTCCCCACCTGCGAGACCGTTCAGAACACGGGAGAAATGCACTGCTCCTTGGTAGACGTGACCTCCCCTTGAGTTTTGCCTCTTATTCCAAACTCATGCGTGCTTGTTCTGAATACCCAACCAGCAGGCAGTGTGTTCCAACGTGTGCAGATGGAAGCACTCCTCCTGAGACCCACTCTGCAGAGCTGACCACACAGTAACCGCGCTGGGTGAGGAGTTCCGGGGATTTGACTGTGCAGCTATGTCTGTACAAATTCACACACGCTTGCAGTTCACAGAGAGTGAGTGCTGTCCTGTCCGTGGGTCCTCACCCAGCGTGCCAGCACCTTCTTTCATGGCAGCGTGGTACCCACAGCAGGAGGGAGGGCCTGCTGGTGGCTGGCCACGCAGGCTCTGCACCGTTTCACTTTTACGAGCGATGCAGCGCGAACATGCTTATTAATGGCCCCTGGGTGAGTATTTGCCTCAGATGAATCCGCGGAGGAAGTGTCGCTGAGTTGCGAGGCAGCCCACGTGTTTCTGTAGAGGGTAATGTGCATTTACAATCTTGAAACCGGCCATCGTAGAAAACCCCCCAAACTGTTGCACTGAATACCTCCCACCTCCACCCCCATCCCATCTCTGGGCCTCCGAGGCCATTTCCACCCCTGTTCGCTCCCTGTGTGCCTGTGCTGAGTTTCTGGGGTCCCGGTAACAGGGGCTGCCCCCTGGGGTCTGGTCTTTCTGTCTCCCTTTCCTGTTCTCAGTTCCTCCCGTGCTGAGCCCCAACTCCCCACACCCCCAGGCTCTGGGAGGGCAGCTCACTGCTGTCCACCCCCCTGCCCCCCCGCCACTCCCCACCCCCCAGATGGGGCCAAAGA
>NW_020174013.1:6737381-6746773 GCF_003031525.2 Neophocaena asiaeorientalis asiaeorientalis | reverse complement strand
GGCTGTCACCTGACAGCCCCGGGCAGGCTCTGGGTCAGTCCCACTGGCTCAGAGCACCTGGGGCTTGAGGGCAAGGAGGGGGGAAGACTCTTCCCCTGAAACCAGAAGGGAGACCCCCATCCACGTGACTGGGGGCCAGGACAATAGAAACCCTCCCGAGACAATAGTGTTGGCCGTTGAAGATGTGAGACCGTGTAGGTGCGTCTCAGCGAGAGCACATGGGTGAGTGTGTACATGTGCACAAGGGTGTGAGTCTGCGCACGTGCGTGTGCCAGTGAGTGTGTGTGTCTCAGGAGCCGTTGTGTCAGGGGTTATGTAAGGAAGGCACTCCCCGGGGCCAACAAACCACAGTGGTGTAACCGCCGGCTGGCAGGGCCACGAGAAGGAAAGGAGGGAAAATGTAAACACCGCGCTGGGCCCGTCTCTCACCCGCCACGGGCAGGCCCTGGACAGTGTGGCCCTTCCGGTCCTCCATTCCTGCTGCCTCAGGCCCTATGGGCTGGCCTGGGAGGGGGTGATAGTGGAGGCCAAGGAGGCCAAGGCCAGGGGGTCACAAGAACTCTACAGGGAATGGGCATCCCCAGCTCTCCATCTGGGCCCAAAGGACGGGACGGAGAGGAGAACCCAGCAGGGTGTACCTGGGCTCCTCCTGGGTCTGCCATAGGCCGTGCATCCCCCCCACACACAAACAAGGTATGCCACCTTCTTCATCCCCAGAGCTGCTCTCTCTTTAAAGCCTTTGGGGACTGGTGTCCCTGTGTCCCAGAGGCCTCTGCCTGGCATGGAGCCCATCGCCCTGCACTGAGCCAGTATGGACTCACCGCTCACCTGCTTACATCCTTGGGGTGGCCTCAGGGCCAGCTGTCTCTGCCCCTTTCTCACATACACACAAAGGTGCACCTCCTCCCTGCCCCGCCCCCCACCTCAGCCCCAGCCCGGACACCTGCCTTCCAGTAAGCGCCCAGCCGCTCAGCCCTTCAGCACTGCACCTGAGGCCCTCTCTTCCAGGAAGCCTCCCAGACTGCTCTGGGCTAGAGTCCTTTCTCCCTGCTCTGAGCTCCTGAGGTGCTTCTGGACACGCAACCTGACATCTGGCCACGCACAGCTGTCCCTTCTTGCCCGGCTGTTCACTTTAATAATAATGGCCACCATCTACGCAGCATATTCTCCACCAAACCCAGTCCCTTGAAGCTGTTATCGCCTGTCAGCCTCACACTAGCCCTAGAAGGTGGCTTTCTTACTGCCATTATGTGGCAGGGGAGCACACGATTGAAGCCGGAGGTGTCACAGAACATGGGTGGGCTGCTCCGCTCCAGGAAAGCTAGGCTCTGACCTAGAGACCCTGCAGCCGAGGCTCGGCCTGGGAGCTTCCAGTGGGCTGGGAGGGTCAGGGTCCCCTTAACCTTGAGGTCCTTCCCTGAGGGTCCTTTGGAGTTCTCACTGCGCTGGCTGTGTGTCCTTGTGAGTGTACAGGAGGGAGGGAGAGAGAGAATTCTCACCAAGGTGGCAACTCAAACTCAGGAGACAAGTGAGTAAAACCCAGAAAGCTAGAAAGCAAAGATGACTCAGGAGACATCTGTCAGCCTGGCCAAAGTCAGAGACAGGGCAGGGCAGCAGGAAGGAAGGGGGAGCCCGGGGAAAGGGAGAAGTGGCCTAGGGCTGGCTCTCTGGTTCCCCATCCCCCTGCAGAGGAAGCATCCTGCTGGCTCACCCTGGCCTGTGAGGTCCTGAGGGCCCTGGAGCACGTCATCTTCCTCCCTCTGTTCCCCTGCCACACTGGGCCCATGGCAGTCACCCACCCTCAGGGAGCAGGGGCTGGTCCATGAACTGGAATGGCTAGCCTCGCCCAGCAGCAAAATTGTCTGCTGTGCCAGGGTTAAATGACATAAAATGCACCACACCTGGCACACAAATGACACTAGATAGCATTAAGGCCCCACTGTCTTCCCCACTCGGCACCATCGCTGCCAAACTTCCTCTGGTCACTTGTAGTAAAGTTGGAAGTCCACAGAGGGCCGCCCTGGCCCTGGGCTCCAGGGAGGAGGAGGGATGCAGAGGTGCTGGGAACCCTCCTCGCCCTCCCCTGGGTGAGCGGTGGGTGAGCTCGCACACCTCGTCCAGTTTAGAAGGTACCTCTGCCCTCCCTTAGCCCCTATTCACCTCCTGCCCCCTCTCCGCCCGGCTTCCTCCAGCCCTGGACACTCGGGCACACCATGCCTTCCCGCAGCCATCGCTGTCCATCTGGTTTTCCAGAATACGGACTCTGGAGCCAGCCTGACTGGTTCCATCCCAGTTTTCCCACTTATCAGCTGTGTGACCTTGGGCAAGTTCCTCAATCTCTCTGTGCCTCTGTTTCCTCATCTGTGATTCCCCTGTTCCCTGGAGGCTCAAGGGGAAGTTTTATTCCATCAAATGGCTTTCAAGTTCCAGAAGGGTAAAGGAAGCCCATTAATTAGACCACACTCTCTTTTAAAAATCTCTACCTCCACTTTCAGAGACGATGACCCCATATTACTGAGGCGGAGACTGAGGTTCAGGGAAAGTTCATGCCTTGCCCAAGGCCACCAGGCTAACCTGCCCCCAGGAGCTCTCACTGCCTGCATTGGTTTAATTGCAACTCTGATTCCTGGGCTCTGAGATGGGCCCAAGAGATTCTGGCCCAAGGGTGACCGGTGCAGGGGGATGGTGATTAGCAAAGAGGTGAACGAGCGTTTAAAATGCTCTAACAAGAGACTGGACATCACATAGAGGCCTGTGTGCAGGGGCCCAGCCCCGCAACAGCATGTCTGTGAAATGGTAGATTCCACATGGCCCAAGAATGGGCTGGGTCTGTGTGTGCTGATCAGAGGGCTGTCTAAGCTGTGAGGTTACAAGAGCAAGGGAAGATCTGTGTGTTACAACACAACTTCTTTTCCTGTACGTTCTGTTTAACAGATACACATGCGTGCAGTATATGCTAGTGCTGGCCTAACATTTTTTTCGGGCAGCCTACACAAGAAACTGTTACCTGGTTACCCTCAGACAGCGGTTGGGAAAGATTGAAGGCCAGGCAGGGGAGAGTTTTATTTTAAACCTTTCTCTTTGGACTTTCCTACCATGTACATATATTATTACAGGCATACCTCAGAGATATTGTGGATTCGGTTCCAGACCACTGCAATAAAGTAAATATCTCAATAAAGCGAGTCACACACTTTTCTTTTTTTTTTTTTTTTTGGTTTCCCAACACATATAAAAGTTATGTTTACACTATGCTGTGTTCAATGTGTAGTAGCATATATCTAAAACAGCAATGTACATACCTTAATTTAAAAATACTTTATTTGCCAAAAAAGATGTTGTCATATGACAATGCAGGGTTGACACAAACCCTCAAATTTGTAAAAAAAAACGCGCAATATCGGTAAAGCACAATAAAGCAAAACACAATAAAACAAGGTATGCCTTCATTTTCCATTTTATTTTATTTTTTAATATTTTTAATATTTATTTATATTTGGCTTTGTCGGGTCTTAGTTGTGACAGGTGGGATCTTCATTGCAGCATGCGGAATTTTTCGTTGCAGTGCGCGGGCTTCTCTCTAGTTGTGTGCACTCTCCAGAGTGCACGGGCTCAGTAGTTGTGGCACGTGGGTTTAGTTGCCCCATGGCATGTGGGATCTTAGTTCCCCGACCAGGGATCGAACCCGCGTCCCCTGCATTGGAAGGCAGATTCTTTACCCTGGACCACCAGGGAAGTCCCTGCCTTCATTATTTAAATGCCAACAGATGTTATCTGAGCACTTGGGATTAAAAGCCATTCTGCTCTTTTTCTGAAGTGTCAAAAAAAAAAAAAGATGAAATGACAGTTTGTGGGAGGTGGGTATGGTTTGTTGGGTCTTGCTGCTGAGAGCAGGGCCTGGCTGGGAACAAGAGGCTAAAGGGCCCATGGACCTCAGGAAGGGCATGGGGGAGGGGGGTCCTGCCTGCTGATTCTTCCTCCCCCGCAACTGGCTCAGGAGGACTTTGAGGGGCCCAGGCCAGCCCTCAAGGCTTTGGGGGCCTTCTCTCCCACTTGAGCTAAACCTTCCAGAGCACAGGCTCCTTTGAATGAAGACAAGAACCAGGAGGACCTCTGTCTGTCTGCCTGCGGTTTGCCTGCAATTCGCATGACCCACCATTGGCTGTCCTGCTTTCGGAGCCTCTGGCCCCAGGCTTCCCTGGGGAAGCTGGGGGATCACCCTCCGTGGCCAGGTGCTCTCTGCCAAGTCCTGCCTTCCTGTCCTCTCTCAGGAGCCTCCTGCATCACTGGGGCAGATTCGTGGACAGGTGCCACGCCTTGCTGGCCAGTCCTGGAGGGCCTGGGGATCTGCTGGGGGGTTCAGTTTCAGGGAGGTGACCCCCTGACTCTCTCCTCAGTCCTGGCCTGTGGGGATCTCAAGTTTGCAGTTACTGCTGGCCCAGCACCACATGAGGCAGCCTGTGGTCCCTGGCTTCACTCACCGCTGACCACCATGCCGAGCCATGACCACATCCTAGTGAACAGAGGCACCCCTCCCCGCAAAGGGGAAGAGTGCTGTGAGCTCCATTTTATAGGCTAAGAAACTGAGGTCTGGATTGGTAAGTGACTTGCCAAGGCCAATGGTGAGCCAGTGACAGAACAATGCCTGAGATTCAGGCAGGTCTCCATCCTGGGTACTTGACCCTCAAGGGCGGCCTGATAAGAAATGAAGTTAATATGATCTCAGGATTATCTGAAGAAAAACCTGCCTTAAAATTGACCCAGCTCAACAGCATATGCCATTATGGAATTATGAATTAAAACAACAACAAAATGCCACTACATACCTGTTAGAATAGTCAAATTCTGGGGCTTCCCTGGTGGCGCAGTGGTTGAGAGTCCGCCTGCCGATGCAGGGGACGCGGGTTCGTGCCCTGGTCCGCGAAGATCCCACATGCTGCGGAGCGGCTGGGCCCGTGAGCCATGGCCGCTGAGCCTGCGCGTCTGGAGCCTGTGCTCCGCAACGCGAGAGGCCACAGCAGTGAGAGGCCCGCGTACCGCAAAAGAATAGCCAAAATCTGGAACACTGACAACACCAAATGCTGGCGAAGATGTGGAACGTCAAGATCTATCATTATCGCTGGTGAGAATGCAAAATGGTGCAGCACTTGGAATGGCAGCTGGGCAATTTTTTTTTACAGAACTAAATATGCTATTTATGATCTAGCAATCACGCTCCTTGATACTTACCCAAATGAGCTGAAAACTTATGTCCACACAAAAATCTGCACACACATACATATAGCAGCTTTGTTCATAATTGCCACAACTTGGAAGTAACCAAGGTGCCCTTCAGTAGGTGAATGGATAAATACACTCTGGTACACCCAGACAATGGAATCTTATTCAGTACTAAAGGAAACGAATAATAAGCCATAAAAGACGTGGAGGAAACTTAAATGCATATTTCTAAGGGAAAGAAGCCAATCTGAAAAGGCTACATACCGTATGATTCCAACTAGATGACATTCGAAGAGGTAACACTACAGAGACAGTGAAAAGATCAGTGGTTGCCGGGGGTTAAAGAGGAGAGAAGGATGACGAAGCAGAGCACGGAGGACTTTAGGGGGTGGTAAAGCTACTCTATGGGATACTAGAGTAGTGGATACGTGGCATTTCACATTTGGCCAAACCCAAAGAATATACAACATCGAGAGTGAACCCTGATGTAGACTGTGGGCCTTGAGTGATAATGGGGAGTCATGCAGGTCCATCAGCTCCCACAAACACGCCACTCTGGCGGAGGATGTTGCTAATGGGGGAGTCTGTGCACGGGTCGGGGCAGGGGTGGGTATGGGAACTCCCTGCACTTTCTGTGCAATTTTGCTGTGAATCTAAAACTGTCCTAAAATATAAAATCTACGAAAAGACGAAGAAAAGTCACCCGGGAGCAAGGGTTCTAAAAGACTCTCTCCCGTAAGAGGACACTGTTTCCCCAGCACCGTCCTGAGCCCCTGCCCGCAGGGAGGTGGGTTGGAGGTGTTCGGTGCCTGTGGTGGGCTCCCAGCGTGGGAGCTGCGGGGTGAGCAGGCCCAACTCCGCCCCTGACACCTCCCCACATGTTTCCTGGAGGAGCCTCAGAGATCCCCAGCCGTTGGCCCCCTTCTCCCCAGCTTCCTGTTTGGGCTCCAGAGAGACGTTGAGCCGTTTCTGCAGCTGATCTGGGAGCCAGTTGGGCTGGTGGGAGGGAGGGAGGACACTTGCCTTGCTGGAGACCAGGTCAGGGGGCTGCGAATCGATTGGAGCCTCAGCTTGTGGTCACCTGGAGGCTCAAATCCTGACCTGGAGGCCCTTGAGGGGTCAGCAAGTTCAGCCCCTGCCTCAGGGCAGGACATCTCTGGGTCAGGCAGCTGAGGTCTCGGACATCACTTAGCCCATGCAGGCAGACCTTCTTCCTGGCCAGGGTGACTTGAGCAGGTCACTTTATCCAGATGAGCCCCAGCTTCATCCCCTGTGACCACCTACTCTGTAGGAACACAGGTTCATACGTAGCAGCTCTTATTCTTACGGCAGATGGGACCCACACTTCCCGCGTATCTGAAGGAAGAAACCGCAACTTGTCCCCACTCCCACCTGCCCCAGCCACACCCAAGAGCTTCATCCCAGCCGCAGACCTGCCAGCGGTCATGGAGAGCAGATGCCCCAGTTGATCAGGACAGAGGCGAGTACTTTCTGAGGGAGCAGCATGGGAAAGGCCAGGGAGACACTAAAGCGACCCTGAGGTTCAGGGAAGGCTTCCTGGGGAAAGAGATTCTCAAGGCAGATGTTCAGTGATGAGCGGATTAGCCTGGTAGAGACAGGGTCCATTAGCAGCAGAGGCCCAGAGGCAGGCAGCAGGTACCTGATGCAGCAACGCTGTGGTTAAAGAAGGTGCTGGGAGGGGAAGCCAGAGGGAGTTGGGGTGGTCCAGCCAGCTCATCCCACTTCCCCTCCCCCAGTCCCGGGGTGGGGTCTAGGACTGGCCCAGCATGGGGGGCCCTGAGGTCATTGCCCTGGGGTCTCAGCAGGACTGCAGCCCCTGTAGCCCCACCCCTGCATACATGACAGTCAGGTTCCACCGGGTGAACAGAAGCTCATGCCACCACCCGGCACCCTTTGTGGCTCCAGAGTGGGTGAGGGGCCCTGGGGAGGCCAGGCCGCATACCCTTAGGGCCAGGGAGTGAGGAGAAGGGAGGATGACTGATCCAGGCTTCTGAAGGAAAGGGAGCCACAGGGACTACAGCCAGAGGGACCTGGCCACTGCTCTCAGTGAGGCTATTTGCTAGCAGGAAAGGCATTGCCTTGGGGCCTCGGTGTGTTGGTAGACAGGCTTCTATTTGGAGATGCTCCAAGAGATGCTTTTGGAGTGAGAGCTCTGCAGGGTGAGGATCCGGGGTGGGTGGCATCCCCAGCTTCTGCTTCTCCAGCCCCAGAAGCAGCCCGCATCTCCTCTCACTGTTCCCAGCAAGGGTCGCAGGGAGGAGGAAAGGGGTATTCACTTTCAACCAGCCCCACTGTGCCCTCATGAGATGAGGACCTTCCTGGGTCAGGTGCTTGGCCTCCCCATCAGACTAGAGGCTTCTGGAACAGAAGTCAGCTTTCCTTCTAAGACAGAGTCAGGGTTTCTGCCTCGTTCTGTTCTCCACGTCCCCTGGCAGTTCCTGAGCCATCCTCCCCAGGTCACATAAGGCCTGGGCCTCTATGATGTGCAAAGGATCTCTGCTTCTGCCCGGTGAGTGGGTAGTTCTGGCCATCCCAGTGCAGATTTTCTCCTGTGTCGGTGAGGGCTCCACAGGGAGGTGGGGCTGAGGAGGGCCTGATGGGAGGAGAGGAAGGCAGGACTGGGGTATAATTTGGGGAGCCCAGGACAAAATGAAAATTGGGGGCCCCTTGTTCAAGCTTTTTAAATTCCGGGATGGCATCAACAGAGTATTAAACCAAGCATGGGGTCCTTCTAAGTGCAGGGACTTGTATAGCTTCACGGATCACACATCCATAAAGCCAGGCCTGCTGGAGGGAACAGGTGTTCCAGAAATGGGGGCTCTTTGTGGAGAGACGAAAGGAGGCTGGAGCAAGGACCAAGGGGCAGGGAGGAGCTGGGTCTCCTGGACTGTTAAAAACAGGGAAAGATGAGGCTGATTAGGTTGGATGGTACCAGATCCAGAAGAATCCTGAACACTCAAATTTGAACTTGATCTGGAGGTAAGCACTAAAGTTTCCTGAGCCCCCAGGGAACCAGGAGAGGCTTGGCCAGGGTGGAACAGGAGTGGGCCCATGGAAATCAATTTCTCCCTAGATGATTTACTGAAGAGGAAAGTAAGGCCCAGAGAGAGACAGAGACTTGCCCAAAGTCATCCAGCCAGGGGTACAGAGCCAGGCCAGAGCTCTAGCTGCCTGGAATCTTGTCTCAGGTTCTGTGGGGAATAAATTGAGAACTGATGTGCGGCGTGGGAGGGCAGGTAGTGTTGGGCCTCTGATGTTTGGTCCAACTAAAGGGCAGGACCCACCTCCCCCAGAACCTTCAGTCTCGGGGCATCCTCTCCTGGGTGTCCTTTTCCTCTAGCCCTGCCTCTGTGTCTCTTGTGTTCCCCCTTTGCCCATCCTCATGCTTCTCCACTACCTTCCCTACTTGGCCCCCCAGAGCTGTGCCTTGCCACGGACCTGAACTTTTGCAAACTCAACCCCCTACCCCTACCCCTACCCACCCCCAGGCCGGCAATGGCCTGCAAGTGAACAGGTGCCCAGAGCAGAAGCCTCTGCCACAGGAAGGAATCTCAAGGCCCCAGAGGTTCCTCCAGGCCACGCCCAGAATCTGCTGCTTCCCCCTCCCCCTACCTTGCCCCTCCCCCCCATTCGACTTGGTGCTCTGCCCCGTCTCTACTCCCTCCTGCATTCCAAAACCCGGATCCTGAGACCCACTCAAGGCGTTTGGAAACCTCACTGACGCCTCAGTGCCCCCTGGGGCCTCCACATCCGTTACTTCCCTGTGTTCTTTGGGAAAATGGAGAGCTTGCAAAGCTACCATGCAAATATGTGCAAAAGAGATGCAAATAAAAAATTGAGAGCCGTCCCCTTAAAACCAGTCTCGGCCCTGGGTGGTGGCTTCACTCCTTCCTGCTCTGCTGGATTCACAGAAATTTGTGAGTGCTTGTCAGTGACTGTGTATGTGAGAAAGTCAGAAACAGAAATGCAGAGCCCAAGGACAGGGTGGTTATCAAGCCTCCGAGCCAGAGTGAAGGGGCGGGGCCTGGGCGGCGCTTCCCTCCCCACCGGGAGGCCCGCGTCAGAGGCTGTATGAGGGGGGGCGGGGGGAGATGAGAACACTGTATATGGCTAAGAAGTTTCCTGGGCTTCCTCAGGGTCACTCTCCAGGG
>NW_020174013.1:6714846-6737263 GCF_003031525.2 Neophocaena asiaeorientalis asiaeorientalis | reverse complement strand
GGGGGGCAGAGGGGAGAGGAGCAGGCTGCCAGGGTGAGCTGGGGGGAGGGGCTCTGCTCTGAGTCTCAGACAGGGGCTGTAACCCCTAACGGAAAACTTCCCCGGCTTGGAAGCCCCCACTGGTGCCAAGCCGAGGCCATCCCACACTCCGTGCCCCTGCTGCCCTGAGGAACTCATGTGGGAGCCCCCCAGCCAGCGAGGTACTTGACCTCTAGGGGCCTTGCTTTCCTCATTTGTAAACACAAGCGGCGGTGTGAGGAAACCACTGGGCAATGCTGATACTAAGCGGTCTGGGTCTGGTAAGATGATTTACAACCTGCAGAAAGAAGGGAGGTGGTATGTCCTTCTAGAAGTCTCTTGCGAGAACCTCAGCAAAACGTCTTCAAGTGATGAGCCCTATTTTAGGAGGGACTTGGAAATCCCAGTTCAGAGTTCCTGAGTCTCCTTGTGGAGTCTCCTTGGGTTACATCCTCAGATCATAGGAAACAAGGAGCACGTTTGCTGGGAAGAGTCCCACTCGGGGAGGCCCTACGGGATTAAGAGTACAAGTATCAATATAGGTGAGAGAAAGTGAAAAGGAAGGAGGAATGACACGGTAACTGGCTTGAAGAGCTGAATTTGAGGTTTGGTGCTAGGTTCTTTTAAATTTTGTGTGGCTTTTGGGTCAGGCAAGCCAGCCTCTGCCACTTTCTAGCTGTTTAACCTCACCCAGCCTCGGTTTTCCCATTGGTAAAATGGGGATGATAATGGCTGTCCCCAGGCTTGCAGTGGGAATGCAGTTCTGCAGGATATATATCGGGAGGGTAGTACAAGGCCATGTGGGTGTTCAGCAGGCAAACTCGGGGCTTCCCCCAGAGCAGAAACAGAGCTTCTCAGTACAGTTATTACTTGAGTAGAGAATTCAGTTTTTCTAGAAAAGGACTGAGTGAGCCCTGTGTCATACTGTCTGTGGTTCCCGCAGTGGGGAGGCTGACCACGGGCTTGGGTGTGATAGAGCCGTCCCTCTCCCGCCTCCACCTTTGGAGGACCACATGGGCTGCACGATGGAACTTGAAAGGATGGTTCTAACAGAAGCAGACAGTTTCCTGCAGCTATGCAACAGCCCACGCCAGCTTGAATCACCCACGGCTGAGGGAAGCTGAGGGAGCAAGGTCCACAAGTGCCTAGGGCTAGGTTAGTCTCAGAGACTTCCCGGAGGCAGCCGGCCCCCAGATCCTCACTGGAAAAGAAGAGCTTGACTGGGGAGGGTGTTGCTCTTTTGTGATTTCTTTAGTGAAATAAATCCTTGTAGCCCAGGGTGTTGGGGCCTGGTATGTGTATATTCAGAGAGGTCTCTAGGTGGAGATAAGAGCACCAATAAACTAGATCACAGATAGGAATGCAACCTACTGACCCTCCAGTCTCCAGGAACACACAGCAGTTAGCTCCAGGCAAATCCTCCTCCTTCAGAAAGCCCACCAGGAGTGCGTCCAGCAGTGTGGCTTGCAGCTGCCAAGCTATGGGGAAACTTCTTGGACCTGTGCTGGGGATATGGGAGAGGCTGATGGGGTGGGCATGGGGAGAAGAAGGTGGGTTAGGGCCAGGGCCAGGGCCAGGGTGGCTGCATGGGGCGGTAATGGCCAGAGCAAGGGGCTTATAGGCCCTGTGTGAGACTGGCCCACAGCAGGTGGGAGGTATTTTTAGGTAGGCTCAGGTGCAGACAGAGACATTACGCCATGACCCGACAGGTGGTTAATATTTAATCCCTTCCTTAATCATTAACTCCCTGGCTGGCTGGAGAGGAAAGGGATTGTTGTCAAATCAGTAACCACAGGCTAGGAACAATGTCCACCAAGCTCGTTGCCCCTCCTGCATCTGGGAGTGCTGGCTGGGTGGGGTTGTCCGAGGCCCTGGGGGCCCTGGTTCATCTCCTTCCCATAGTGACCTCAGGACATGGAGAAGGTACAGGAGGTCAGGAAGAACCCCCTCCAAGCCAGGGATTGCCCTCTAACCCCAGGCCTTACTGGTGGGGAGGGACTGTGGAAGGCAGTGTCCATTCAGGCGTGAGGATTCCAGGCCCTGCTTCCAGGCCGAGTGACCTTGGGCGAGTCACCACGTGGCCTCCCTGAGCCTCAGTTTCCTCATCTGCTCAATGAGGATAAGTATTCTTATCTTAAAGGATGGTCATGAGATTTGAGTCAGATATGGGTGTACAAGGAAGTACTCTGTAAGCTGAAGATTGAGACAGCAAATAAGTCAGAGAAAGGACAGGCGGAAAGATACAGAGAGTAAGAGTTCAAAGCTGAGAGAGGAAAGCTACCGTGCTCTGGTTTCTAGTCACTTAAATGCAGCTCCATTCAATGCAGCTGGCTTTAATTCAGATCATGAGTATGTACTGGGCAAGGCTGTGTCCCCAGTCCTAAGCTGGGCTTTGGGGTAATTTGAAAGGAGTCAGCCTCACCCTCAGGGAGCAAGGGTGACCAAGCTGGAGGGTCAGAACAGGCTTCAGGGGTGAGGCAGGGTGGGGGAGCACCCTGAGGGATGAGTAGGCAGGCGTTGGGTATGTAGGGGAGGGAGGACTCCTGAGTATATGCTCGCACGTACCCGGGGCATTCAAGTACATAAGCAGACTGTGCAAGGGTATACACGAATCACACTTACACACTCACAAATTGATTCACACAGTCAACCGTGAGTGTGTGTGTACGCGCGCACACACACACACAGCCACACCCTCTTGGGCACGCATGGGCCTCCTCTCCCAGCTCCAGCCCTGAGACCCTCTGGGTAATTCAGCACATCTGAGCCTGGCTGACACCCGCCAAAGTACTGAAGCCTTCAGGGTACGTACAAAAGCCGTGGAGTAAACCACCCCAAAGCAGAGTTACTTTTCCTCTGTTCCCTCCTTCTGCTGAATTTTTAAGGCTGAAGTTCATCATTTATCTAAAGAGAAAATATGTAAAATAACCGGTCTTGTTAAGAGTGCAATATTATATTTTTATATAAAAATAAAAATTAAATTGGAATTATTTATTCAGGATGAAACTTAATATGTATACGCATATTGCAACAAATATTTCTGTAAATTATCAGAAGCTCTGTTATCTTTGTATCCACTGCCACTTCAAATTGGGAATCAATTTCATTAAAAAAATTTTTTTTTTCTTTTTTTTGGCTGCATCGAGCAGCTTGTGGGATCTTAGTTCCCCAACCAGGGATCAAACCCAGGCCCTCTGCAGTGGAAGCCCGGAGTCCTAACCACTGGCCCGCCAGGAAATTCCCATAAAGTTTTTTTTTAAAGAGGAGGTGCAGCTAGAGCCTCATGTGGGTGTGAGGGAGCTGCAAGCAGAAAGCTTAGAGTCGGCATGGACATCCGGACACACCTTCCAGCTGGGACAGGAGACAGGCAGGAAGGGGATTAAGGGACTAGACAGAGGCAGGTCTGGGGGCAGCAGGCACAGCTTCTTAGAGGAGGAAGGTATGGAGTGACCTTTAGGAAAGAGGGATTGGAGGGGCACAGGGAGAGCTCCCTGGAGGGCTAGCGGGGCCCCCGGGAGCCATACTCTCAGCCCACCTCTGGCTACGCCATCCATATCCCATTCTCAGACTGGGACCAGATCCCCATAGCCAAAAAGAAGCCAGGCAGAGACTCCTCAGAAACTGGCCTGAAGGGTGATAGAAATAGAATTGTCTTTCCCTCTAGGGCTGTATAGGAGCCTGGGGTAAAGGTCCTTCTCTGAGCTCTCTAAGCAAATACTAAGACTCCTGTAGGAAGCCAGTCTTGCTCCGTGTTCCCTGCCCTGAGGAGCTTCTGTAGTGCCGTGTAGCCAGGGAGGGGCCCCTAACAGAGGTACAAACACTGCTAGGGTCAGGCCATCGGTGGTTTGGAGCTCAGGCTCTGGATCCAGATCGCCAGAGCCTAAATCCTGCCTCCATCCATTTCCAGCTGTGTGACCTTGGGCCTGTTACCTGACCTTTCTGTGTTTCAGTTTCTTGTCTATAACACGGGGATAACAGTAAAGTACTTGATGCTTGTGGTTGTTGTGAGGGTTAAATGAGACACAGGGTCCAGCCTAGTGCCTGACACGTGGTAAGTGCTAAAGCCATTTAAAAAAGGACAATGAGTTTCTGACTCGCATATTCAGGGAAGCTTCCTGGAGGAGGAGACATGTCAGCAGGCCCTTGAGGGACCAGCGGGGTTGCCACAGATCCAGGTGAAGGAAAGATGTCCCTTCCCTGAGGAGGGGCCAGTGTAAGCAGAAGCAAGAAAGGACATGGCATGTTTGGGGACCACGAGGAATTTCGTGTGGCCACACCCACTGCCTGGAGGATAGAAGTGGGGCCTGGTTGGGGTCCGCAGAGGTCGGGGAGGGTTTGGAATGTCCAGCTATCCTGGAGCAATGGGAACTCAGGGAGGCTTGTGAGTGGGACCCTGACAACACTAAGGCTGAGTTCTGGCAACAAGGATCGGCTTTTGCTGCTGGGGAGAAACCCAGGCAGAAGGTCGTCGAGGGGCCAGGAGCCTTGCAGGAGGCGGGTCTCAAGGCTCTGGGCTTGGGTGATTTGGGAGGTTGGCCTGAGACCGGTGGGGAGGTAGAGGTGCTGACTTCGTCTGTGGGTCTTTTCACCCTGGTTAGACTCAAAATATACCCTCCGTGAAGCTCCATCACAGGAGCCTTTGGGCATGCTCTCTGAGGTCCTTCCAGCCCCTGCATTCTGTGGGTCTGGCCCCACCACCTTGGGCAGGTCACATCATTTGTCCTGCTTCCATTTTCCCATCTGTCAAGTGAATACAGGAATTCCTGTCTACTCTGGGATGTGGAAGCCTCAAGCAGATGCTCTGCTCCTTTTCTGTCCAAGGTCAGGCTGAGGGTCAGGTAGGGAGGTTCACGGCAGGGAAGGACCCAGGCCACAGCTTCACCTCTGCCTTGCTGGGGTGGCCCCTCAGCTTATCGGAGTCAGGGCAGGGCTGGGATGCACGAGGAGGAGATACTCCTTCAGGCAGCCAGATAGTGTGAGGGGGTGATAAAGGGCACAGGCCCAGAAACCGACTTAGAGAGGGTGGGACGGCGAGGCTGTCACTTCCCTGGCCCCTTGGCCGACCCCCATGCACCTTCCCGGCCAGCTGGGTACAGCCGCAGCCTTCCATCCTCCCACCCTCCCACCGTGGGACAGGAGGAGAGAAAAGAGGCCACAGGAACTGGCCTTTCAAAGTTGTTGGTGGGCTTTGGACACTGTCTCAGGGGGCTGATGGGGGCAGAGGCCAGACTGTGAGGGAAAGGGAGGGTGACCAACTCATCCTTCCCAGTTTTTGTTTGTTTGTTTTAATTTATTTATTTGGCTGCACTGGGTCTTAGTTGCGGCGTGCGGGATCTTTTAGTTGCAGCGTGCGGAATCTTTAATTGTGGCATGTGGGATCTAGTTTCCTGCCCCGGGATCGAACCCGGGCCCCTGCATTGGGAACACGAAGTCTTAACCACTGGGCCACCAGGGAAGTCCCTCCTTGCCAGTTTTAACACTGAAAGCCTGTCCTCAGAAACCTCTCAGTCCTGAGTAAATCAAGATGGTTTGCCTGGGACTGTCCAGGTTTTAAAACTGAAAGTCCCTTATCCCGGAAACCACCTCAGTCCCAGGGAAACCAAGACAGTTTGTCACCCTAGGAGTAAAAGAGTAGGTCTGGCGGGGGCGGGGTGACTAGGATGGGGGAGCAGACAGCTCTTTTCTGAGTTTCCATAGCCCTGATTCTTTTTTTTTAATTTATTTTTTATTGAGGTAACATGGGTTTATAACATTATATTTCATATACTCCTGTATATGTTACAGTGTGCTCACCACCAGAAATTTAGTTTCCATCTGTCACCATAGAGTTGATCCCCTTTACCCATTTTGCCCTCCTCCCTCCACTCTTTTCCCTCTGGTAACCACTACTCTGTTCTCTGTGTGTTTATTTCTCTTTGGTTTGTTCATTTATTTTATTTTATTTTATTTTATTTTTTATTTTTGAGGTACGCGGGCCTCTCGCGTTGCGGAGCACAGGCTCCGGACGCGCAGGCTCAGCGGCCATGGCTCACGGGCCCAGCCGCTCCGCGGCATGTGGGATCTTCCCGGACCGGGGCACGAACCCGTGTCCCCTGCATCGGCAGGCGGACTCTCAACCACTGCGACACCAGGGAAGCCCCATTTATTTTATTTTGTTTGTTGTTTTTTGTCTTCTACATATGACTGGAATCATATGGTATTTGTCTTTCTCTGTATGACTTATTTCATTTAGCATAATACACTCAAGGTCCATCCAAGTTGTCACAAATGGCAAGATTTCATCCTTTTTATAGCTGAGTAAGTATTCCATTCCATACATATACCACATCTTCTTTATCCATTCATCTGTCAGTAGGCACTTAGGTTGTTTCTGTATCTTGGCTATTGTAAATAATGCTGCAATGAACACAAGGGTGCATATATCTTTTTGAATGAGTGTTTTCATATTCTTTGGTTATATACCCAGAAGTGGGATAGCTGGATCATATGATAATTCTATTCTTAATTTTCTGAGGAATCTCCCTAATGTTTTCCACAGTGGCTGCACCAATTTACATTCCCACCAACAGTGTGTGAGTGTATTTACATACTCCCTGTCTTCACCAACACTTGTTATTTTTTTCCATAGCCTCAATTCTTAACCATGCCTACTTCTGTTCAGCGCGTGCCCTGTGTGAGGGAACGGCTCAGGTTTTGTCTCTAGTGGGCGAATCTGGAAGTCTGGATCTGCTTCACTAGAGGGCTTCTTTGCCAGGCTGAGGCTGGGAGGGGTGGACAGTTCATGGGAGAATTTTTGATGTCAGCTGCTCTGTCCTCCCGGAGCCTTCAGAGGTAGAGAGGGGACTTGGGATGGGTTGCGTGCCTCACAGCTTGCCGCTCTGGTTAGTGGGATGCTATAGTACCACAGATGTAACCAGCAGCCAGATCTCTGGGATCAGAAATTGCTGAAAATCAAAGTTAGGGTGCCTGCCTGGCTTTGGGGGTCCAGTCACAATGCTCTGCTCAGAGCCCCTGCTCCCACCCCCACCTCGGGCCCTGCTCACTTGGCCCCGTCCCATGTGGGCTTCTGGGACTGGAGCAGGTTCTGGGGACAGGACAGGAAAGCTGTCAGGTGTGTGGGAGGGTGGTCAGGGGCTCCTCCCTAGAGAGGACACAGATGAGTCGGGGGAGTCAGAAGGGAGGCTTTCTGCCACCTGCGGTTCAGGCCTAGGTCTCCCTGCCTCCCAGCCTCCAGGCTTGGTTTTATCCCATACTCACCCTGGAAAAAGGGTTGACTTTCCTTACCTGGGACATGGAAATCTCAGAGACCCTTGGCCCCAGCACCTCCGTCTTCAGAGCGGCGCTGGCCAGTCAACGTGAGGCGAAAACCTGATGGGGTTGATGGGAGCAGGGCCCGGGAGACAGAACAGAGCACCCTGAAGAGACAGGCCTTGGACCGTCTATTGCGGGACGGGCCTAAAGGGATGGGAGAGGAAAATGGTGCCCAAAGACGGCTCCCTGTAGGTTGGCTCAGCCAAAGAAGATTCTGAGAGACTTCATGGTCTCTGGGGAAGTGTCTGAACCAGATACCCACAGAATAACTATTTCTAGACTTAATGGAAAATCTATACCATGTCTCCTTCTGAGGATTCCTGAGTTGGTTGGGTGGGTGAAGCCAGCTGTTAGTGAAGCCAGCTGTGGTCTTGCTTTTGACATCAGGGTTGGCAAATGGGCCTAACTCTAGGCTCCCTTGCTTCCAGAAAGTCATCTTCCCTGCCCCTCTGCTCCCCCAGCCCCACCAGAGGTAGGGGCCTGCTTATAGCTCACCTCATTTTACCTGTATCAGGCCCTATTGCTTTGGCCTATTCACTTATCCAGCACCTCCCTGAGTCGTGGTCCCTGTCTGGTCACCTCTGAGCCCCCATGCTTCCCAGGTAGTGTCTCTGCAGATGTCTGGAAGATTGCTGTGTGGTAGGCCGTGGGACCCCCCAACGGTGACCATGAAGTTCCAGACAGGCGAGGGCCAGGGGAGAGGGGCTGGAGGAGGGGCGCAGAGACCAGGCTAGGTGTCTTGGGGGAGAGACGGAGAGTGTTCTGGGTGGGCCAGTTCTGGGGCCCTTTGTGTCTCAAACTCAGCCTTCCCCGCCCTCCCACACTGACTCAGCCACGAGACCAAACTGTGTGAACAAATGGTAGCAATGGTCCAGGGGTTGGGACGGAATCCCCCCAGACAGGCTGGCCAAAGGGTTCCCGTCGATGAGTCGATGACTTCCTCAGTCTGCAGGGAGCCACAGGGAAGGGGGCCGAGGGGGCAGAGGGGAGAGGCTGGGAGCAGGGCTACCCTGGGGGGCTTTTGGGCTCCCCTGGGGGGCGGGGCCGAGGGGGGAGGTGCTGAGGGCAGAGGAGCCAGGCCTGGCTGGCCTTTGAAGGGCAGGCCTTCCTGGGGTGGACACTTTAATCGCCCCCAATTAAACCATTGCCGGAAGCTTTTAACAGCCCCATACGGCCTTTCAAGGACTGCCCTTTTGTCAGACAGCCAAGCTGTTATGCAAAAAGAGAGCAGGCTGGGGGCCTCTGACCACTCATCCCAGGCCCCAAGGCCAGCCAGCCCCCAAACTCAGGCCAGCCTCCAAAGAGTCTGCTTCTTTGCTAATCAAAGGCTGGGGAACCTGCTTTGATCTGGGGGAAACCCAGCCCTTCCCAGTCTCCCCAGCTTCAGTCCCCTCACTGAGGGTGTGGAGCCTTCAAGGAGGCCTTCAAGCCCCCCCAGTTTCGAGGTCTGGGTCTGGCTAGGCTGATCCCTGGGGTCTTAGGAGCCTGCCCCTTACCTCAAGAAGCAGGTCCACTGGGATGGTGGAAACTTTCACTGCTCCCACTGCCCTCCTCAGACAAGGAAACCCTGGCTCTACCTCCTGCGGCTGCTCTAGGGCCTTCTAGCCCCTGTGACAGTGGGTAGTCCTCAGGTGGGTGTCATCTGGGACCCTGTTGGAAATGCAGACTCTCGGGCCCTACTCCAGACCTACTAGATCAGAATCTGCTTTTTAACAACCCCCCAGGTGAAGTTTGAGAAATACTGCTCTAGTATTTCTAGTATTTCTTCCCCTCTCTGCATTTCTTCTCCCACCCACATGCCACCCCAGCAAAAAAAAAAAAAAAAAAAGCAAGATTAAGTGTGGAAATGATATTAACCATGATAAATTATGGACAATATAGTCCTCTGCTTTCCAAACTCTCTACAACATATAATTTCTAAAATGTCAACGACAAAGCCCTTTCTGTAAGTAGCAGCTTCTGGAGGACCCCAAATGGCAGGCTTCCATTTGGTCATTTGGTTAACATCAAAACCCTCCAGCCTGATTTCCACACCTGCTCCTTCATTTCATTCTCAGAACTGCCAGAGGGAGAGATGACGAGTATCCCCATTATACAGAAGAGGGAACCGAAGCCCCGGAAGGTTTGTGGACTGGCTTGAGGTAGTGGCCAAGTTGCAGGGGGACTCAGAAAACCCCGCTCAGGGTCTTCCTGCTCACAGGTCCAGTAGGGCTGCCGTCGACAGCTGTGAGCTGTGTGCATTGCACAAATGTGCCTGACCCTGAAGGTGGGAGTTGAGGCTGAAGTCCAGTTCCCACTCCACTCCCCAAGAGTGTCCTGGTGTGGGCAGGGCCCCCTGTGTGGGAGAAAGGGGAGACTTTTTCTGTTACGCAAAAGCCCCATACAGGCAAGCAAAAGCCTGGAACTTCCAGAATTCCCGTTTCCCTCTTCCTCCTCAGAAGAGCTTCAGGTCTTCAAGCATCTATGACATGCCAGTCTTCAGGCTTAGTGCTTTCTTTCAGGATCCCACTTAGTCACCAGGACAACCCTCTGCCTCATTCTCCTGGCTAAGAACCAGTTCTTCTGCTTCTTTCCTTGAAGCTGGTTCCTTGAAAGCCAAACAACCCCAGAGCACACTCCAGATGGGTCAGATCCTGTTGGGACAAAGGTCTCCCCCTGCCCACCCTGAATGAACCGCCTGGCTCAGCCTGGGGGACACCGGGAGGGTTTACAAGAATTTTTTCGACATTCTCAGATGTTGAAACTTCAGTCCCATCTGGGGCAAGTCTTGAGTACCTGGGGATACAAAGAGGGCTAAAATCCACCTTGCTTTCCCTCTAAGATTCTATAGCAGGCTCAGCACTCAGAGAAAGACAGCAATCTGTACAGGCAGGCGGTGTGTTTAGAGCTCCACGAGGCTGGGGGTCATCAATAGGAGGTAGGCTAGTGGTGCCTTTTATAAATTTATTTATTTATTTTTGGCTGCGTTGGGTCTTCGTTGCTGTGCGCGGTCTTCTCGTTGCGGTGAGCTGGGGCTACTCTTTTTTTTTTTTTTTTTTGTGGTACGTGGGCCTCTCACTGTTGTGGCCTCTCCCGTTGCGGAGCACAGGCTCCGGACGCGCAGGCTCAGCGGCCATGGCCCACAGGCCCAGCCGCTCCGCAGCATGTGGGATCCTCCCGGACCGGGGCACGAACCCGTGTCCCCTGCATCGGCAGGCGGACTCTCAACCACTGCGCCACCAGGGAAGCCCTGGGGCTACTCTTCGTTGCGGTATGCAGACTTCTCATTGTGGTGGCTTCTCTTGTTGCGGAGCACGGGCTCTAGGCACGCGGGCTCAGTAGTTGTGGCTCACGGGCTCTAGAGTGCAGATTCAGTAGTTGTGGCGCATGGGCTTAGTTGCTCCACAGCATGTGGGATCTTCCCAGACCAGGGCTCGAACCCGTGTCCCCTGCATTGGCTGGTGGATTCTTAACCACTGCACCACCAGGGAAGTCCCTAGTGGTGCCTTTTAGAGCAGGGGTAGGCAGACTTCTAATGCGAAGGGCCAAATAATAAAAATTTTAGGTTGCTGTCACAACTACTCAGCTCTGCCATTGAAATGTGAAAATAGCCATTGACAAGATCTAAACAAATGGGTGTTCCTGTGCTCCAATAAAACTTTATTAATGGACACTGAAATGTTAATTTCATGTGACTTTTCACATGTGCCAAAATGTTATGCTTCTTTTGATTTTTTTTCCCAATCATGTAAAAATCACTCAGCTCTTAAACTGCACAAAAGCAGACAGTGGGCAGCATTTGGCCTTCAGAGCCAATAGTTTGCTGGCTTCTGGTTTAAAACAAAGGTTTTGAGCTCAGTTGTCAGTCTCGGATTCAAGTCCTGGTTATTTCACTAACCAATGGTGTAATTTGGGAAAAGTTACTGAACCTCACTGAGCCTGCTTCCGCCCTGTCAAACGGGGATGGTGGTCGGTGTCTGTCTTTCAGGAAGTAGGGAAAATGAAGCATCTACTAGCCTCAGTGAGGGACACGCGGCAGGCACACCCTCCATGTGAGCAGTGAACACTGCAGCAGGCTGGTTGGAGGTCAGTGGGAGGGGCCTATGAGGCTGGAGAGGTCAGGGAGGGAGGAGGTCTGGGGTAAGCTGGGCCTCGAGTGACTTGAGAGGTGCAGTGACAGAGGAGCGGAAAGGTTGAGAGGTCAGGCCAAAGAAATTGGCCTCAACATCATTAAAAATTCTACAAATAGCCAATGCCGGAGAGGGTGTGGAGAAAAGGGAACCCTCCTCCACTGTTGGTAGAATGTAAATTGGTACAGCCACTACGGAAAACAGTATGGAGATTCCTTAAAAAACTCAACTCATAGAGTTGCCATATGATCCAGCAATCCCACTCCTGGACATATATCCAGAGAAAAATATAATTTGAGAAGATACATGCACCCCAATGTTCATAGCAGCACTATTCATAATAGCCAAGACAGGGAAACAACCTAAAGTCCATGGACAGATGAATGGATAAAGCAGCTGTGGTACCTATATACCATGGAATACTATGCAGCCATAAAAAAGAATGAAATAATGCCATTTGCAGCAACATAGATGGACCTAGAGATGATCATGCTAAGTGAATTAAATCAGAAAGAGAAAGGCAAATACCATGTGATATCACTTATATGTGGAATCTAAAATATGACACAAACTTATTTATAAAACAGAAACAGACTCACAGACATAGAAAACAAACTTATGGTTACCAAAGGGGAAAGAGAGTGGGGGAGGGATAAATTAGCAGTTAGGGATTAGCAGATACAAACATACACAGTAAACAACAAGGTCCTTATATATAGCACAGGGAACTATATTCAATATCCTGTAGTAAACCATAAGGGAAAAGAATATGTAAAAAAGAAAAAAAAGGAACTGTCATCAATCCTAGGGTCTGGGAAGGCCATTGAAGGCTCTGAAAAGGGAATCCTTCAAAATGGGTCAAGGGGAGGCCCATCTGCCATGGGGTTGGGCTGGGGAGGGGAAGGAAGGAGCCTGTGGAGGAAACACCACGAGCATGTGCTGAGGTTATTGCTGAGTCCAGGTGATTGGGGGCTGGGAGCTGGGGAGTAGGGAGTTATCTAGAGAGTGTCAGGATCAATAGATGGTAACATCGCCCTGTGTTGTGTTTCTTTTTTAATCACCTGCAGGTACTAATTAGCCCCTTTTCTTGACTGCAAGCACATTTCCAGGTTAATCATGGGAGGGGGCCGTCTATTGTTTTTTGCTGACCTAGCAGCCGTCCTTCCCCTCCCCGCACCCCAATAGGGCAATGCCATTTTATTGTAGATGCCAGTCCCTTTGTTCCCACACACAGAGTGGGGCAGGGGGAGGTTCCCAAACAAAGTGGAACCATGGAGAGTCCTTCCCTGAGATTTTGCTAACTTGGGATCAGAGAGGATATGAGTAAGTCCCTCTCTGGCTGAGGGAACATCAAGACATGAAATGCAGACCCGGCCAGCAGCTGTGCACCCCGTCACAGAGCAGAAGTCAGAGAATCAGGGAAAGAAGCTGAACCCAACAGAAGCAGAGCGGAGAGGCGAGTCCCTCCGAGGACCTTGGTCCTGCCCTTTGTGCTGTGGCTTAGTGATTCAGTTCTTCCCCTGATTGTAGGAGATATCCTGAATCCTTTGAAAAAACTCTTTTCCTAGAACTAGTTTGAGTTTCTATCACTTGCAAATGAAGAGAATTACCAACCAAATGCATCCTGGCAGCTTTCCTACCCGTCGTTTGTTGTGCTTTGGCTGTGTGCTAGGTGCCCGGTAAAGTGCATTACATCCGTTACTTCATATAATCCTCAGTTAGCTATGGGTACTATTATCTCCACTTTAGAGATGACAAAACTGGGGCTCCATTTCACTTAAATGGGGTGCCCCTCAGGCCTTGGGCCTGGTCCTCTTTGACTAGCATAGATTATTCTCTCCCAGGCAATCTTGTTCATTCCCGTGTTAATTCCATTTCTACAATTTCCAATTCTCAATCTAGACCTCTCTTTTAGACTCAAGTCTGGTATATCCAGCTGCCTACTTGATACAGGTATTTCAAACACAGATCTCTAAAACTAGACATCTGCTATCCCCTCTCGCACCAAATCTGCCCCTCCCCTGGGGCTTCTCTCTCAGTAACTAGCCCTACCCTTCACCCAGTTTCCCAGGTCAGAACCTGAGAGTTATATTTGACACCATCTCCTTTGACCTCCATACCTACCCTATTACCAGTTCCTATTGTACCCACTCCCAAGCATGTCATGGCTCTGCCCACTTCTTTGCAGCTCTGCTTTCCCTAGTCCAACCACAATCCCTTCTCCCTCAAAAGACAGCCTGTTCCTTGGTCTCCCTGCATCCATTCCAAGCCATTATCCATTGAGCTGCTGGATGTATTTTTGAAAGTACTCTAACCATATCCCTCACTCCTTAAAACTACTCAGTGGTTCTAGTCCAAAGTCTTTCCCAAGGTCTATGTGGTCCCACCAGATCTAGACCTTTCTATTCTTCAACCTCATCTTGAGTCTCTATTTTGTTCACTTACTATAGGCTCTCTTCAGTATGAGTATCAAAGTCTTCTGATCTCAGGGCCTTTGCACATGTTATTTCCGCTGTCTGTACAGTATTCTTTCCCTCTTCCTCCCCAGCTCCTACTATTCATTCTTCGATATACTTCAGGTCCTGGCTTAAGCCTCAGAAATACCAACTCTTGAGCCCTCCATGAAATATCATCCTACAGCACCCTTCACTCTCTATAGCACTCAATAATTATGTTACTGGATATACATTTAATGTTTGTCTCCCTTGCTAGACTACGACTGAGGGCGGGGATTGGATCTGTCTTCTTCATTGTACCTGCAGCACCCCTTACAGTGTCAGGCACAGAGCGGGTGCTCAGAAATATTTGCTGAATGAATGACTGAGTGACAGAGGCTTGTGACCCAGGACTCACTGCTGGTGTTGGAGGAGACTGACTGGACCTCAACCCCAATCTCCTGGGCTCTGAAGTGCACTCTGTTAACTTCTGTGCAATATTGGCACCACTGGGGAAACCAGGAGGATAGAGGCTGAGAAGCTGGCCTCGGGCCCTTGGACTCATCAGAAAGGATGCAGGAAGCAGCGGGGGAGGGGTACCAGTCTACTGCCAAATGGAGTGAGGCCGGAGGTAAGGAGATTCCCAGGTCTCGGGTGAGGACAGGGGATGGGGGTGGGGGCTAGAGGACACCCATTGATGGAGCTCTGGTCCTGCCCCTGGCGGCCCTACTATAAGAGCTTTGTCTGTATTGCCTCATTTAATCCCCTGCCAGCCCTGCAAGGCGAGGGATTATTACCTCTTGTTACAGACAAGGAAATGGAGCCTTAGAGAGAGAGTTAGTAACTTGCCCAGAGTCTCCCAGCTTGTAAGGTCAGAACCAAGATTTGAATCTGGTACTTGAGCCTAAGAAATCAGCTATTTGGGAAAATCGTCCAGAAAAGAAAATGGCAGGACAGGTCCCCCTGTTGGACTTCAGGGAGAGCTTGACACGTCTTCTTCCATCACTTCACCCCTGCGGGCTGTGTGCATTTCTGGGGATATGTTTTGAAATTCCAAAGGCTCTTGCAGGAAACCTAGGAGCCTCTCCATGCAGCCCCTCAGGTGGCCGGACCCTCCCAGGCTGGCGCCTACCTCCCTCGAGGATTTTCCCTGCACAACTTCCATTTGAAAAGGAGCTTGGGGCCCCGGTGCCTACCTGCTGGGACCCATCAATGCCCTCAGCTCAGGGATGCAAAGTGAAGAAAGCCTGGCCCACTGAGGGGAGTGAGGGCTGGTGGGGGATGGGGGACTGGGAAATCCCCTCAGAGCCTGGATTTGGGTTTACTTTTTAACATTATTGTAAACCTTTCCCACGCTGCCATTTAACACCACTCATATAGAGAGAGCTCTTTAAAAAATTTGCATCAGATACAGCCCATTATAAATATGAATTCATCAATGCTCAGAACAACTCTGAGGTAGGCACTATTATCCCGACATTTTGTAGACTGCGGGGGTCGAAGCAGACAGGGTCGGTGACTTGCCCGTGGCCACCCGCAGGAAGTGGCAGAGCTGGGATTTGAAGCCAGGCACCGGTCTCTGGATGCTATGCTCTGAAATCCCTCCTCTCTGCAGGGGAACCTGTTGGGGGAGAGGGATCTCTCTGGTCTCGGGAGATAACGGGTCCCTTTTTTTCTTACGCGCCCAGAGTTTGTTTACCTCGGTGAGCAAGGGGCCGCCCCAAACAAAGGGGATGCAGGCGGAGATAACCCAATCATTCCAGGCCTGCCTGGGCTGTTGGAAGGGCAGGGATTGAACCCAGCCTGCTTTGGGGCTGGACTTCGAGAAACTGCCAGGGCCTGGCCGCCTGCTGTTTGTTGCAAAACAATGAGTCAGCCAGGCTGGGAAGGGAGTGGGAAGGTGGGGGGATGGGGGTAGAGGGGCCCCCAGCCCTGCCTCTGGCCTTTTCCAGGGTGGGTTCTGCCCACTCCCACCCTCCCAGCTCTTAGAAGTTTCACCAATTTCCTTTTTTCTTGTTTGGCTGAGTTAGGATAAGTATTGAAAAATAGAAAGTGCCCTAGACAGGAAAACACTCTGAAAGCTGAAACCCGCCCGCTCAGGCCAACACCCCGGTGGGAGGTGGTCAGCAAGCCAGGAGTCCATCCCTGGCCTCCTTCCCAGACACCGGCCCACAGTGGCACCTTAAGCCTTGGGCAGGAGAGAAGAGAACTTGGAAGTCCAGGGATGAGTGGTGACCATTTCAAGGTCACAGCTGTGCTGATGTCCAGGAGGGTGGGGCAGATCCTGTGGGAAGGACTTGGGGGCCAGGTGACTGGAAGGGAAGAGCCCGGAAACAGAGACCTCCTTTTTTTCAGTTGGCCTTGCCAAGGGACCCTGCCCTTCCATCCTCATGTGGGGAGAGCCAATCACCAGGGGCATATCAGGGGGCAATTCTCTACTCTGGCCCTCACTGGATGAGCCAACGTGGTTGCCTCTGAGGGATCCCATTTGGCCACAAGCCATTCCATTCCTCTCCAGGCCCTGCCCCTCTGCCTCTGGGCCCCTCCCTCCCACTTATCCAAGAAAGACAGTGCTTTCCCCTTGTTAGAATGGGACAGAGGGAATTGGCTCAAGGTCACAGAACAAATTCATTAATTTATTCATCAAAACTTTGGGCTGCAGCTGAGCCAGACTTAGAAGAGGAATGAGGCAGGGCACAGTCTCTTGGGAACCAGCTGCCTGAACCAAGAACTGCTCTGTAATAGTGCATTGATCAAGACTTATCTGCCATGCTTGCAGCAGGGACATGCAGGTGGCTGACTCAAACTGAGAACCAGGGAAGACTTCCTGGAGGAGGCATAGAGCAGGGTCTTAAAGACTGAGTAGGAGTGTGCCAGGGCCAGGAATGGCAGAGGAGGGTGTTCTGGGCCAGGGAGAAATCAAATCCGCCAGTTCCAGGCCCACTTTCTAAGCTCTACTCCCTGGTCTGCAAGCATTACTGAGTTCCCACAATGGCACAACACAGCTGGGACCTGGGAGAGGAGGATACAGGGCAATTATCACATGGTGCTTGCCTTCAAGAAGCTTCCTGGGCCAGTGGGAAGACACACAGTCCTTCTGGTAATGCTGAGGAATGCCAACAAGTGTTGAGGGCTCCACTGCATATCTCTACGTGGGATACATCTCATTTAACCCTCGCCAAACTTCTACAAGTGGATAGTCTTTTTTTTTTTTTAATTAATTAATTTATTATTTACCTTTGGCTGCATTGGGTCTTTGTTGCTGCGCACAGCTTTCTCTAGTTGCATTGAGCGGGAGCTATTCTTCGTTGCAGTGCACGGGCTTCTCGTTGCGGTGGCTTCTCTTGTTGAGGAGCTCGGGCTCTAGGCACGCGAGCTTCAGTAGTCGTGGCTCGTGGGCTCCAGAGCTCAGGCTCAGTAGCTGTGGTGCACGGGCTTAGTTGCTCCGCGGCACGTGGGATCTTCCCGGACCAGGGCTCGAACCCGTGTCCCCTGCATTGGCAGGCGGATTCTTGACGACTGCGCCACCAGGGAAGCCCAACAAGTGGATAGTCTTATCATCCCCATTTTACAGAGAGGAAACAGAGGCTTGGGAAGTATCGGTAACTTGTCCTGGGTTGCCAGCTGGTAAGGGGTGGAGCCAGAATCTAAACTCAGGGGCCTGACTGTGGAGCCTGAGCCCCCAACCACTGTGCTCACTCCAGTTGGAGGGAGAGAGGCAGCTGTCATAAACTTTATTTGGTGGACAATGGGGAGCTGGCAAAGGCTTTGGAGGCGGGGAGGGCATGACATAATCTGACCTGCCTTTTAGCACAACAGCTCCAGAGGCCACTTGGATGATGTATTTAAGGCACAGAGCAAAGGAGGATATTGTCTTAATGTTCAAGTGAGAAAGGATGAAGGCTGAGGGGTACTGGGGGCACTGAGGAAAAGAGATCTCTTACAGAGGTGGAAGGAGTGGCCTCAGCCCTGCCCTGGCCTCATCCTGGGAGAGTAGTCTTTGCTTGACCTCCTCGGACCCTCTGCTGCGAGTGAAGCCCAGACGGTGGCTGTTTGTCCAACAGACACAAACTGAAGGCCTGCTAAATGCAGGCCCTGTCAGCCCTGGGAAACAAGAGGGAGCCCAGAATCCTGTGGTGCAGTGGTCCTCAGTTAGCAGCATCACCTGTGCTCTTTTGCCCTCTAACCTCCCACGTCTCCAAGAGAAGCCGACTTTCCATTTAGACACTTCTCTAATTGTTTAAGCACAATCCTTTCCCTTCCACCATCTCTCCCAGTTCCCCAGGAGATTCTGCGACTCTTACATTTGTCTTCTTACATTTCCCACAGGACCAAGTACAGTACTGAGTACAAAACTAAGTACTCATTTAGTACCTGCTGAGACTAATTAGTCTCAATGAGGAAAAACTATTCTCCAGCTAGAGTCTGACCTTAAACTCAGATCACAAATTCCTTAATCTATCCAAGCAGTTATCAAAAGGTGCTTTTGGCCCCCGAGTCTCTGTCAAAGAGTGAAGCTGACCAACGGGCCAGTTCTGTGAGACCAAGTCCCTTGGTGAGGATGACACTGCTGAGCCTTTAAGGCCGCCACCCTGTATGCAGGGGGCAGATCTCTGAAGCTGTCAGTCATCCCAAATGAGCTTATCAGCACAAGACATCTGGAACTGCAAGCTGAACTAGGGAATGAATGGGAGGGCTCTGGCCAGGGTAAGGATGGGTGGGTGTCCTGCAGTACCATGAACCGCAGCCTACTGCAGACTTTGACAGTTGTGGCCGCTAAGGTATAGGCAAGCCTGACTCTAGGAAGAAAGGAACCCTGTGAGGTATCACTACCCTCTAGAGACTTCAGTGCAGGTAGCTCAGAAGAGAGAAATGGGGCAGGGCCTGAGTGGGAACTGACCATGGGATGTGTCCAGTGTTGGTTTGCGTTTTGTGGGGTGTGTATGTGTTTATTTCCTTTTTGCCCTTCCTTAGGACTTACTAAAGCCCTCTGGGAAGTTTCAGCTGCCTCAGCTGTGTGTGTGTGTGTGTGTGTGTGTGTGTGTGTGTGTGTGTGGTGAGGTGACAGGTGGGGGAAGGGTTGGATCAGGACCACGAGGTGAGGGATGCTGAAGCTTGGGTTTTCAAGAGGGGTGCTCTCTCTTCCCCTCCCACACCCTGTCCGGGTAGCCGGCCTAGGGCTGGACTGGAACTATTTCTTCCTTTTATTTCTGGCAAAAGCTACAGGAGGGAGTTCCCCTTCTCTGTTTGTTTTGATTCTGTTGTTTTCTTAAAGAGAGGAAGGAAAACCATCATCACTTTTTCGGTTTTGTGAACAAAGGCAGGCAGAGAGGATGTTCGCTGGGGCGGGGGATGTGGGCCTCACTTTCCCCCTCCCCCCACTTCAGCAGCTCCGGCCTGCATCCCCACCCTGCAGAACATAGATCAGGCCCCATGGTGTGGGATCAAGTTTAGGTGCTGGCTCTGTCTTTTAAAAGCTTTTCACCTCTCTGAGGTACATCTGTAAAAGTGGGAGTTGTCAGGTCTGCTTTACAGGATGGTTGAGGTTAAAAACAAAATAAAATGCTAACCTGTAAAAACACGATGACTGCTCCAGAAATGTCTTTCCTTTGCTTCCTTCCTTTGGGGAAGAGAGCGTGGTCTATCCCCTTGGCCCAGGTGTGTGGAGTAGGGGGAACTTCCCCACTGAAAGCCCCCTCCCATCTTCCCGCTAGTCTGGACGAAGCTGGCTTCTGCCCCAGCAGGACCTGCAATGCCAGCCTTAGGAAGAGGCTCCAAGAAGAAACAACAGGTAAGGCTGGGGCTCTTTCTTGCTGCCTGGAATTGTCCCTACTCTGTGGGAGAGAGGTGAAGCCCCTGAATTTCTCCCAGCCCCTTCATCCCTCAAGCTCCACGCCCCACTGGATTGTATGCCCCAGGGTCCACCCCTGCAGCCCTGGGCGGGCTCCCTTCTTTGATGAGATGTTTGGGGCTGCCCTGACCAGACAGAAAGGGAGCCCCACCCTGCTTCTAGTACCCTTCCTGGGCCCCAGCTTGCTCTGAAACTTGGCCAGGGCATGCTACCTCTCAGGGCATCAGTGTCTTCGTCTGTAAAGTGGTTTCTGAACTTTTTTTAAATACAAACACTCTTTTATAGAATTGAAACATTTTGCACACCAGCTCCCTGCTTCACGTGATAGCAGTCACGCTTTAAAAATCCTATGGTTGAGAAAAAAATACAAATGACCATAAGCAAATATGCATTCAGTAACACTTTTAAATGAGTGTGGGTTTTATTCAACAGCTTCTACATAAATTTGAAAATGTGTCCCCTTATGGGGAGATGTCAGCTTCTAGATGGTGATACCTAAGGGAGTTTGAGGCTCCCATGGAGCCCTAGTCTCTGAGGGCACAGGTAGCCCGGGGATTGAATGGTTCTTCCTTGGCCCTCCTGCGGCTGACCCAGGGACTCAGGAACACCTTAACGGTCAGTCTCAGGCTCAGATACAGATACAGAAGCCCAACAGTGACAAGAATGCAAATAGTGTGGCGGCTTTTCTCCAACACATGGATGCTGCCTGGGCTTGAATCCTCGCTCTGCCACGGACCAGCTCTGTGACCTGGGCACGTGGTACTTAACCTCTCTGGGCCCCAATTTTGTCATCTGTAAAAACGGGAGTGATGGTACTGGTGAGTTTCGTGAGGATTAAATGAGATCATGAATTCATGGACTTCCTTGACACAAGGCACACACAGTCGGTGCTTAATAAATGTTCCATTTTAAAACACAAATAAAAACAAACCCACAAGTACCCCCTGCTTGCCTTCTTGCAGTTGCTTGTTGCCACCACGTGGGCTGGTGCTGACCCCTTCGGGAATGGGGGCCTGGACCTCCCCTCACCTGTCCTCCTCCGGGACAGAACTCGGAGAGCGCCCCTCATGCGCTGTTCCCTGGCCGGCCCTTATCTCCCTGACGCCGGATTCCAGTCTCCCCTCCCCGTTGCTTGGCCAGGCCAGGCCCCCATGCCTCCTCCACCCCAGGCCCGGCCTCTGCTCTGGGGACCAGCGCGTTGGTTCCCAACCACATGAAGGGAAGGCACGCGGGAAAGCCGTAAACTCAAAGGCTGAGTGAGAGGGATGTTTGTCAAAGCAGGACAGATCTGTGGCCAGGGACGCGGAGGGAGTGTGCCGGGACTTGAGCGGAAGCGGGCATTTCGGGGGAGAGGGGATGAGCACCGGGGAGCTGGCATGGGCAGGGCAGGAAGGAGGCCCATTAACACTTGGGCCCGAACGCGCTTCCTCCGGCACCTCGGCCAGGGCGCACACAGGCGCGTTTGTCCCGCTTTCACTGTGGCGCTGTGTTCGCAGCAGCCCCTGCCCCCCAGCCCCAGGTGGGCGGTGTTGCCAGGGCACAAATGCCCTTTATGGATGGGCAGTGCCGGAGGAAGGCAGCACCTCCGTGGACAGTCACCACCCCCCAGAATTCAGAAGCAGCCCTGGAGCCTTCTCCCTCCTGGCAGTTGCGAGCACCCAGGGAGCCTGGTCACATGGGGCGGAGGGGCGTGGCTTTACCCCCACCGGCGTGGGGGGCCCGTTCATGGGGGTAAATCCCAGGAGAAGCAGCCAGATTTGGAAAACCAGAGTCCCCCAGGTGACCCTTCCTTCCGGGGTCTGTGCTGGGGGATGGTCCCCTCACCCTGACTGCTGCCTTCTCCTGGGGCTGAGGTGGGGGACTTTCCTCTCTCTGAGGGGTTCTAGGGGGAGGGCATTGCCCTGGTGAGACCTGAGGAGGAGAGGGAAAGCAGGCAGAGCCCAGTTATCCCGCATCACCCTCTCCCCCACATCCTATGAAGAGTGGGGCTTCATCAAGCATCCAGGGACAACCTGACCATCCCCTCCATGGAGCGCAGTCCTTGTGAGCCTGAGACTGAATTCTGAGGGGCCCCCGGTGCTCTTGCGACGGCCAGTGGGCGACAGAAGTCACACATCTCACAGACAAGCCCTCCCGTCAGGCCCCACTGAACTTCCGTCCCCCATTCACACAGATCTTCAAGCCCCTCTCCCTCTCCCCCTCCCCCAAGCCTTTGGCCCATTTATTCCATTGACAGGTGCAGGCCCGGTGCTGCCTGCCTGTCGGTGCCCCCTAGGGTTGGCCCAAGGACCTGCATCCCCGCCCCCAAAGGTAGGGTCCGATTGAACCGGTTCTCTGGAGGCCGGGTGGAGGGGAGGAAGGGCGCCTGATTGCTGAGCTCTGCTCCCTGTGCCCATGACGCCAGGCTCAGCCAGGGTGCAGGTAACCCCTTTCTGTAGAAATCGTCGGCCTCCTTTTATATACGGAGAGACTGAGAAGAGGCCCAGCCTTCTGGGGTTTGCAGTCTAGCTGGGAGCAGGGTCAGGTGGGGGGCTCAAAGTGGGGGACAGACCCACGTGCTGGTGGAGGGGCGACCTCCCTGTGGTGCCTGAACTGAGCCCTGCCTGGCCGTGGTGCCCTGTGTTCCTGGCACCCCTTCTCTCTGCTGGGCTCTGCATGGTGGGTGGCCCCCGGGGGAGGGAGGGAGGGAGCAA
>NW_020174013.1:6641467-6714641 GCF_003031525.2 Neophocaena asiaeorientalis asiaeorientalis | reverse complement strand
GCAAGGCCCTGTCTTCACTCCTTTCCCTACCCCCTGAAGACCCCCTGTGAATGTGACACCTCTCAGACCACGGCCACCATCGCTGACTCGGGTTTGCCTCCTACCCTCTGTCCAGGCTGAGGGAAATGTAAATGGAGGGAACATCACGGGCCTTAGTCACAAACCCAGGTTATTTCACATCCTGCAGAGGCAGGGGCACAGCTGGGTGCCCAGGTACGGACACCCCCAACGCCCACACAGACACAGACAGAAACACTTCCTCCACCCCGACACCCACATCCTCCACGACTCGGATATCCTTGCTGACACTCCTCGGGCACCGACGCCCTGCCCCTCTGGTACAGACACACAACACCTACACCCGTGCCGGTCCCCGCAGCTATGAACACACAGAGCCCCCGCCCACGGAAACTTTGCTCCACCCACGACCTCAGAGACCCGTATGTGCCACAGCTCCCTTCACAGACAGCCCCTCCTGACTCAGCCACACAGATGAGCTCACAAATTCAGAGACTCAGCTCCTCAGAGGCTCTAGAACGCCCGTGTGCACTTGCATAGAGACCCACACTCCCAGGTGCACACATGCCCCAGAACCCTGAGCCACGCCCCTCCCCTCCCTGCCAGAGGCTGGATGGAGGTCCCTTACTTCTAGTTCATGGATTCTGAAAGGTGCGTGCGTGTGTGCGTGTGCGTGTGTGTGAGAAACAGAGAGAGAATCCGCAAGGTGTCGGGCAAGCAGAGTGGAGAGGAAGAGAAGGAAGGAAAAGCTCTGTGAGTCACTTCCAGCTGAACAATGCCACATCTCAGCCCCTGTGGCCAGGGGAAGGGCACGTTTGTCAACACAGCCAGAGCCTGGCTGCGGGATGGTCAAGGCGGTGGGGATCCCATCCAGAGAGACTTGCCCTTCCCCTGTCTGCACCTGGGGGCTGTGAACTCAGCATCCCACATTCCCCAACACCTGTGTTGTCTGCGAGGCACCTGTCTCTAGGTGCTTCGGCTGTATTCCTCATCCCTGACCAAACAAAACTCCAGAGCCCTCTGTTTATCCTCACCATAATTCCTGAGGTCGGACAGCCCCACCACTCACAGCCCAGCCTACTGCTCCTATCTCCGGGGTCCCTCATTTGCCACCTGACTGCTCCCCGTGAACCCCTCCAGGCCTTTCTTCCGGCTGTGCCCACTGCGCACACGTCCCTCGCGCCTCCACACTCTTCCTCTCCATCCTTCAGGCTCCAGCTCCTTCCTGACCCAAACCATGGTTTCTATTCCTTGTTTTCTGGCTAGTCAGAAAACTCTGCATGGGGATAGTGGCTACTCCCTCCCCACTCCCAGTTAGACTCTTTGCTCTAAAGGGCAGGCTCTAGAATTTCTTCTTCTGCCTCCAGACCCCTCTCCCCCTTCCGCCCAGCAGGGCCCTGGAAACCAGCTAGCGGCCAGCAGCATTTTGAGAGATGAAGAGTAAGGGATGAGAAGGACAGCAAAGGCAAGGGGAGCTCTTCTTGGGCCTCTGCTCACTAGGTGACTGGTTTCCCTCTGGACCTGATTCTCCCCATCCTGCAGCTCACACAGGTTGGGGCAGCGAGGGAGGGAGGATTTCTCACCAGGCCCCACCCACACCACGGCCGGAGAGCGGGAGCACGTTAGGGCCTTGTCTACTGCGCACCACCTGGGACCCAGGCCCCTGCTGGCTTCGCGCGTGAGCTTACTTACCCGAAATAGCCTTATGACGGGGGTTGCTCGTTGACCTCAGTTTACCGTTGAGGAAGCTGAAGCTTCGAGAGGCTGGATAGTTGCCCAGGTCACCCAGCTGGTAAGTGGCACAGCCCCAGAGCCTGTGTACCCCCCGTGCTACCATCCTGCCCCTCCGCAGCATCGCCTCTTGTCCCCCGTTTGCCCGCTGACCCTCACTGGTGTCCGACTTTGAACTTTTGCTCTGCTTCGTCTGCCTGAAACTCTGCTTGTTTCTGCCCCTAACCTCACCCCTTTGCCTGACTGTGGCCCGTGGAGCAGAATGAAGTCCGCCTGGGGTTGAGGGCAATGCTAGTTGCTACTTCTCATAGGGAGCCAGGCTTAGCACACATTTGGGTGTGGAAGGCTTTTTAAAAATCTGGGTCAGAAGCCAGATGGAGACCTGTCCTTCCTTCTCCTCGGCACCAACAGGGCTGTGTTCACTAGCCCTGCAGCCTTCTTTCTGGCTCGCTGTTTCACACACTTACACAAATACACACACATGTGCCATAGCAGACTTGTGTCCAGAGCCTGCACAAGCCCCGTTGTAAGCGATGATGGAAAAAACAGGTAATGGGCTCTGGGAAATGCATAGGGCAGACTCTCCTTGTGGTACAAACTCAAGTGTGTGATCCCAGCCCGCAGAAAGCATGTAATTATTTGGTCATAAATCACACTCCAACCCCAATGGTTGGAATCGCATTCCTTCCCGTGCTCCCTGCCGGACCCACAGTGTCTCGGTGTCGGATATGAAATATGGTTGTGATTTTCATGTCTAACCAAAGTCAAGGCTGATTCCTCCAAAGAGTGCAGTTTCACTGGAAGATAAAGACTGACCCAGATTCTTGTGTGTTGATGCTGTGGAGGAGAAGGAGTTTTCAGGAGAGGAGAGAGATGGGCACCCTTTGGATGGGGGAGAGGTGGATTCTTTGCCAAGGGGGCTTTGGGTGGCCCAGCTGCGAGTGGCTGATAGCACAGCTGGGGATGGCCCTCACCCACCTTGTGTGGCCTTCACAACACAGAGTTAGGAACACGAGCCTGGTAGGATGGCACTTCACAATACCACCTTGAAGTGAGTGTGGCCAAGTGACCTGCTTTGGCCAATGAAATGTGATTGATATGTGCCGCTTCCGGGTAGCAACAATGAGAGCTAAGGTGTGAACCCTCAATTCCCCTTCTGGCTGCCATGGTGATTGTGAACAGTGATGTTGATGGAAGCTTCCTTCAGCCTGGGTCCCTGGGTGAGGACAGCGTAGCTCAGAACCCTCCAGGTGATCTACAGTGTTCATATGGCATGAGAGAGAAATGCATCTTGACTGTTTTAAACCACTGAAATGTTGGGATGTTTGTTACTGCAGCATAAACTAGCGCATCCTGTCTGATACGCCTATCTTACAGGGTGGACACGAGGACTCATAATATAATGCACGTGAAGAACTTAGCTAAGTGCCCCTAAATATGCTGCTTCCTCTTCCTCCTTCTCTTCCTCCTCTTCTTCTGATGTTATTTCCCTTTTTATGCAACTTTGAGCCAAGTCACAAAAATTGACCCAGGTCCACTAAATGTCTGGGATAGGAACACAAAGTTCGGGGGGGAGGGCAGATAGATAATGTGAGAAACCGTCACATGGTACACTGATGTTACATTACCAGTATGAGTCCAGAGCTAGGTGAGCCCAGGGGAGGGAGTGATAAGTCTATCGGGGTCCTCAAAAGTGAAATCTGAACTAGATTTTTGAGAGGCTGGTTTGATTTCTTCAGACGGAACAAAGAGAATGGTGTGGTCTGATTGTGAGGGCAGCTGCCATTCACGATCTGCTACATGCCAGACACTGAATCAGGCACTCCAGCCAATTCTCCCCAATCGTCAGAGCAATGACAAAATCCATGCTGTGTGCTATTGTTATGCCTATTTTATAGATGAGAAAACTGAGGCCAGCGAGGGCAGCCGGTAAATGGCAGGCAGCGTGCGTGCACAGATACAGAGGTGCGGCAACTCCTGAGCAGCCTTCAGTCTTGAGCCTTCCAGAGGGCCGCGTTACAACTCCAGGGAGATCGATCTAAGAATGTGATCCACACTCCACTCTGTGGCCTGGGAGACGTTTCCAAAACACGGCTCTGGGAAAGTCACACCGCTGCTCACCAACTCACTGCGGCTCCCCACTGCGTTCTCCATGAGGTCCGGCGGTCTGGCGGGCTCCTTTGAGCCCCACCCGAAACTTTCCAGCATTGTCTGCGGGTACAGCCATTCACGTTCCCAGGCTTCTCGTCTGTGCCTGAACATTTCCTGCCATTTTCTGCCTCCTGGGTTTTGCTCAAGCATTTGTTTGGAATGCCCTTTCCCTATATGTTCACCTGCCTGAGGCCTACCTTTCTGGCAGAGTTCAGTCCAATCTCTGCCTTCTCTCTCTGGTCTAGGCATCCCTCCCTGCTGGAATTGAGCCTCGGGGAGTGTCGGTGGGGTTGATTTGATCTGGTTTGAATGATAGGGTGAGAAAAGCTGGTTCCATTGGGGTGTATGTATTTGCTGATATTTACTATGGAGATTTTCAGTAGTGCATGTGTAGGATTTATGGATATATATATAAATATATTAAAGGTGTGTGCTGAGAGTTGTTTTTTACTGATAGCAGCACTTAAGCAAGTCTGGAGACCACTGCCATATAGACTACCACCTGCGGTAGAGGTTTGCCGTTTACTGGCTGTGTGACATAGGAAAGTTACTCGACCTCTCTGAACCTAAGTTTTCCTGTCTGTAAAATGGGGAATATCTCAGTTCCTACCTTATGGGTTAGTGCCGGCTCCGTGAAATAAAACTGTAAAGGAAATGAGGCCTCCAAGATGTGTCCTGAGACTCAGCCTGAGGATGTTCAGGCTGCCGGTGGGTCCTGGTGGGCGACACGGAGGAAGGAGGGGTGGAGGTGGCCCCTGTTGATGGGGACTCTGTGGCTTGGGCAGGCTGGGCTGAGACAATCCCAGTGGTGTTTGATAAAAGGCAGGGGCTCTTCTCTGTCAAATAAATATTATAAGAAAAGGCTGTCTCCAGGGAACGGCTCCCTCCCGTTCCCCCCTTGAGGGCCAAAGTCCCCAGGGGCCAGTCTGGAGTCTCCTTTTATGTGACTGTAAAGTAATCCAGGGCCTGGCAGGGTTGAGGCTGGGCGGGCACTGACTCACAGGGCGGCATTGATGCGGTCAATGATTACCTTTTATGCCTAGCCATAAAGGCAACGGCCCAGCTCTCTGGACAATGCCCCCTCCAGACAATGCCCCAGGAGGGTGGGTGCGTGCGTGTGCGCGCACACCCACGCACACACACACACAACTGCTGTCCCCGCCTAAGATCTCTGAGGACATCCTCAAAAGGCATCTCTGTCTCCCCTGAGTGGTCCCTGGAGACTTGGCCCAGGAGCTAAGGGAGTCTGGGTGGCGGTAAGTGGGACCTAGTGAGGTTCAAGACACAAAAGCGCTACATCCAGGGCCCCGGGGCCTGCTCCAGGTGGTTCTATGCAGGGGGGCAGCGTTTTCACCCAGACTCAGGTACCACGTCTCAATGGGAAGATGGGTTTTCTAGGACCAATCAAAGTCCATTCCCAGTTTACAAGTGATGCAGTTGAGATCTGGGTGCACAGCGACTTGCCCAGGGGCCCGAGGAAGAAGACAGTGGCCGAGCTGGGGGTAGGACCCTGGTCCTCTCTGACATCACCAGACCGAGGGCGTCCAGGTGGGAGTGTCAGGTGTCAGGAAAGGTTTGGGTCACTTTGCAGAGAAGACGTCTCGCCTGGGGCTCAGAGGGGAGCTGGGAAGGACCTGAGGGCCTGGCCTTGAGGCTAATGTTGGGAAGAGACGAAGAATGACCCCCTCGAGTGCCCGTGGGCCACATGCAGGGCCAGCTGTGCTCACATAAACCACTTCCACGGCTTTCTCACCCTGTCCTGATGGGTATGCACCCCGCCCACCTGCAGTGGGGAGGCCGGCTATAAGGGGGCAGGGCTGGGGCATAGATGGCCAGATTAATATTCCACCTCTTGGGCTGATGAGGTCCAGGAACCTTTGTCCTGGCAAGAGGCTGGAGGAGCAGGGACAGCAGCCCCTGGTAGGGGGTTCTGGCAGTTCAGGTGCCTGGGGCATCACTGCAGCGTGCCTGAGACTGCAGGTCAGAAGGCCTGGCATCGCTCTCCTCCCCTGGCTGAGGGGAGAGCGTTGCATTATTGTATTGGGGGGCATGGTGGGGATGAAAAACTACATGGGGCATCTCTCGGACGAGTCACACAAGTCCGGCTGCTATCTTGAGGAAAGAGGGCTGTTATTCACAGCAGTTATAAAATGCTTCGTGGAATCAGAGTGAAGTTGCTTTGAGCCTCAGCCAGAGTGCTCCAATCAACCTTTGGCTCTGATAAAGATAAGCGGACCCAAGGTGATAACACACAAACCAGAAACTGTCAACAGGTGCTAATTAGGGCACTGGGTGCCGAGCCACACCCACCACGCCTGACCTGGGGAGAAATCTCAGGTGGGGAGCCAGGGCTTGATCTGGGTGGGGGAAGATATGGGCTCATTACTGTGTCCAGCCTCATTGCCTTCTTGTCACCTCCTCCTTCCAAGAACTTCTCCACCCCCATCCCAACACCCACCCCTGCCTACCTGGCATTACATAACTTAAGACGAAAGAACAAAATATATTCGAACATCGTGTAATAAACCACGATGACCATGATGTAACACGGTGGAAAGAGTCCCGAAATGGGAGCCGAGAGACCCAGCTCTCCGTCTTGCTCTGCGTAACCTTGAGCCAGTCATTTCTCTTGGAACTCAAGTTCCCTCCGCCACCCCTGCCGCTACCCACCTGCCCGCACAACGGGGGCTGAAAATGGGGTCCCGGTCAGGTCTCAAGTTCATGCTCTTCTGCCGCAAAACACTGCAATCTGTGAAGGGCACAAAACATGTCGCTGGTGCCACCCAGCAACGCTGGGGTGTGCGTGACACTTGACAGAGTCACAAATCCATCTGCGGGAGAGGGAGCCCTGTGGAGGGCTCCGAGGCGTGGACAGTTCTCAGGGCTCCTGGAATCCCTCTCTCTATCTGAGCCAGAGGTCAGCGGGCCTGCTGCCCGCTCTCGGGGCACTTGGGGGCTATTTTTAACTGGTGCCCCTTAAATAAACATGGCATTGGGTTGATGGTTCATTACCCTTACACACACACACAGAAGGGGCTGCACAGAGGTGACTCAGGGTGCTGAGCCGGGGATCCCAGGCTTCAGGTCCACGCTGAGCTCGCTTGAGCTGGGGGACTTGCTTGGGGGACCAGCACCACCCCTGTCCCAGGTTCAGCCCAGCCCAGATTCTACTTCTCAGCAGCAAGGGCCAACCTGAGAGCAGGGCAGGAACTTGCCACTCTCCCCAGGGAGCTGGTGTGAAAGGTGTGGTCAGGGTTTGGGCAGGGATAGATATGGAGAGGACGAGAGGAGGAGGGAACCGGCCAGGGAATGGGATGAGGGCCCGCTCAGCGCTGGGCAGGGGGGCAGGGCGGTGACTCAGACCCAGGCCCGCCCACAGCTCTCACAGGGCCCATGACACAGGAAGAGGCCAAACATCAATGCCTCGGGGCTGAAGCAACAGCCTCCACACAAATCACTCCAGGGGGCAGTGGCTCTAGGCTGGGGGCAGTTTCTTGGGCCAGGGCCAGTGGGAGGAGAAGGGAGAGTCCTAGGAAGGTGGTGCCCAAAGTGAATCTTGAAAGATGGGTAGAAATGCATCACTCCTTAACCTCTCTCAGCTGCAGTTTCCTCATCTGAACAATGGGTATAATTAATGGTACTTTCTTCCTAGGCTTCTTGTGAGGATCAAATGAATGAATATATGTAAAACTCTTAGTACGGGGCCCAGCTAATAGTCAGTGCTCGAGTGCTGACAGCTGACTTTAGGTCAGGAAGGTAAGTAGGCAGGGCGTTTCAGGCAGAGCCAATGGCATGTACATGGAGGTGAAAACAAAAGAAAATGGAATGCCCCAACCCAACCCAAAGCAGTCCGGCAGGTCCTGGGAAGCAGTGTGGAGCTACAGCCCGTGGATCTGTGTGCTGGGGCGGGAGCCGGCTCCGTGAAGGTGTCGGGCTGGCCAAGCAGCCGTCGCCAAGTCCAGGCCAGGGAACGGGGCGCCCAGCAAGGCAGAGCCGGGTGGGGAAATCTCCCAAGGCTGGATCGCTGTGGCCTGATCTCAACTTCCAAGGGTTGAGTTAGGGGCCAAGGTTTTGTAGGACTTGGATACTCTTTCCAAGAGTCTGTAGTAGTGCGGAGGAGACCTTGAGGAGTTGCAGAGGAAACTAGGGGTGTGTGTGTGTGTGTGTGTGAGTGTGTGTGTGTGTGTGTGTGTGTGTGAGTGAGAGAGAGAGAGAGGAAAGAGAGAGAAGACTGTAGGGTTGGGGCATATGCAAGGGAGCAGGCCCCCTAGGCAGCCAGGATTTGCACCTATTCTAGGGAGGTAACCAGCGGCACAGGCCCCTTTCCCAGGCCCCCGGCTCTCCAGTACCAGGAGGTGCCGGGGCCTCCGCGGGAGAGGCCAGGAGGCCGCACCCCACACAGGTTGTTCTGGTTCAGCCCAGCACCTGCCCTGTTTCATCTCTGGTCAGAGCGTGGCTGGGTGTGAATGGGTGTGTGTGTACACATGCGTGGCATTTCTAGATCAAAGAATGCTCAGAAGGTCTTGCTAAAGTTCAGGCCGGTGAGGAGTGAGGGCCTGGCCTATCTCCTCAGGCCCTGCCACAGGGACAGCGCCTTCCCACCTAAATCTGCTGGGCCTTGGGCCCAGCGGGAGCTGACGGGCCTCTGAGTCAGGCTGAGTGAGCCAGGAGGAGGGGCTGGAAGTGCCAGGCCGAGGAGGAGCTGGTTAGTCATTCGCCCAGTAGCAGGCAGCACACTGAGCTTCGGGTGGGGGGCAGTGTCGCCGGGACTTTCCTGCCACTGAAACGACAGCCAGGGCGGGGGGCCAGGGGTCAGGGGTCAGGAGTCAGGATCGGATGTGCTCTCCTGAGCAGCTGGAGGAGGTCCTGGAGGTGAATCCAAGGCTGGTGCCTGAGCACAGGGCCAGGAAGGTCTTTGGGGATTTGCTGCAGGCCCATGTCGCTGACAGCTCATGGGAGGGCTGCACGTCCATCCATGCGACACGATGAGCTATCAGAGGCAGGTTCACAGCCCCCGGCACACGGCTGGGCACACAGGAACACACTCGCTGGTCATGGGGTGGGACTGAGCAAAGCTGGTGAAAAAAAAGGTGCTGGAGGCCTGAACTCCGTTGAGAAGCCAGAGGCAGCCCCAGTAGACACGCCAGGATGGGGAGGAGCGCTCTGCGGGTCTCACATCTGCCAAAGCCTCTGCCACGGAGAAGGGCACAGCCCTGAGGCCCCAGGGCCACGCCAAGCTTTCTGGCCCCAACATGCAGCTTCCATGGGACTTCTCAGCTTATCCCAATTCTGGTTGCAAGAGGCCCCGTGGAAAAATCTCCCCTGAAAGAAGCTGCCTTTGAGATTTGCAGAAATGCTGGCCCGGGGCAGAACCAGGGTGGCAGTGGAAGGGAGAGTCATAGGGTGTTATGTTCCAGAGTAGACTTGAACCCAAACTGGGCCTGATGCCTGGCTGTGGAGGAACCAGGAGGTCACAGATGTGCCTGGCAGCACCAGAATGAGGCACTCTGTGTGTGCGTGTGTGTGTGTTTGCGTGTGTGAGACACAGGGCTAGGAATGACCTGGAATGTCATGTGTCCATGCCCCTAGTGCCAAAGGCAGCCTGGACCAAGTAATCTCAAGTTTACTTAAAAAAAAAAAAAGTTTATAGTGGGCTTCCCTGGTGGCGCAGTGGTTAAGAATCGCCAACGCAGGGGGCACGGGTTTGAGCCCTGCTCCGGGAAGATCCCACATGCCGCGAAGCAACTCAGTCTGTGCGCCACAACTACTGAGCCTGCGCTCTGGAGCCTGCGAGCCACAACTACTGAAGCCCGTGCGCCTAGAGCCCATGCTCCGCAACAAGAGAAGCCACAACACTGAGAAGCCCGCATACCGCAAGGAAGAGTAGCCCCCGCTCGCCGCAACTAGAGAAAGCCTGTGTGCAGCAACAAAGACCCAACGCAGCAAAAAGTAAAAATAAATAATAATAATTTTAAAAAAGAGACACAGTATAGTATAGTGGTTAAAAGTTTGGGCTCTGGAGCCAGACAGTCTGGGTTTGCATCTGAACTCCTCTACACACTCCCAGCTGCTATGACTTCAGCTAAGTTGGGTCACGCATCTCTATGTCTCAGGTTCCACAACCGCAAAGTGAGTATCAGAATAGTATCTACCTTATAGAGTCACTGCAAGGATGATAAATAAAGTGCTTCGAAATGGGCCTGACTCAGAGTGAACACTATTGCAGGTGTGATTTGTCCTTGCTGAAGGAGTGAAACTCCATGTCAATCAGTCGATCAACGCCAGGCCCAGGCCCAGGCCAGCCTGAGCTCCGGCCAACTGAGCCCAAATGGGGCACGGACGTGCTGCCAGCATCAGCACATCCAAAGTCCCTCGACCTGCTGAGTTGGCAGAGGGCCTGCCTTGGCGTGCTCCAGCCCTGAATAAGGCCCTAGAAAAGTGCCTGGGCTTCCCAAGGTGTCAGCAGGTGGAGGGAACAGAGGATTGGGAGACACTCGCCTTAGCTTGAAGTCTCCTTCTGAGGCCTGGTAACCTCCTCTGCTCTTGTTGTAGAGCTCCTGGCTGACTGGTCAGTTGTGCATCTTTTCTATGGCAAGTGGAAGGTCAAGGATGTAGGGCTCACTCCATGGGGACTGTAGTGACAAGTGTGCTTCTAGAGGTTCAAAGTCCTCAGCCTATGGATGCTCCCCTACCCTGACTAGAATTGCGTAGCAGCTAGACCACACCAGCCTATTCGGCACTAATTCTTAGCTGACTTATATTTCTAATGATTTCATCCAGCTGGTCAGTTTGTCAGTCAATCAACAAACACTTATAGAGGCCCTATTGTGTGTCACGCTATTAAGTTTTAGGTATACAGAGATCTATGTCTTGAATGATAGGAGAAGTGTGTGGGGTCCAGGAGTGAGATGGGAAAGGGGTTCCTGGTTGCAGAAATAATGTGGATCAAAGCATATGGGAAGGAGAGAACCCACCCAAGGTGTGAGATGTTGCTGCAGGGAGGGCAAGTGTGAGGAGGTGAGGCAGGAGGCAGGGTTGGAGGGTGAATCAAGAAGGGCCCTGTGCGCAGTGGTTAAGAATCCGCCTGCCAGTGCAGGGGACACGGGTTAGAGCCCTGGTCTGGGAAGATCCCACGTGCCTCGGAGCAACTAAGCCCGTGCATCACGACTACTGAGGCTGAGTGCCACAACTACTGAAGCCCGCGCTCCTGGAGCCTGTACTCTGCAACAAGAGAGGCCACCGCAATAAGAAGCGCGCGCACCGCAACAAAGAGTAGCCCCCGCTCGCCACAAGTAGAGAAAGCCCGCACGCAGCAACAAATACCCAACACAGCCAAACATAAATAAATAAATAAATAAGGGCCCTGTGGGTCCAGCTTCTTCTGGAAGGAGCCACTGAAGGCAAGACTTCAAATACCCGGAGGGTGAGGAGGTGCTCTGGACATCCCACAAGTTTGGGTCTAGAAGCTGTTCAATGAACTTTTGCAGGTTAATGACAGTGTAGTGTTGGGGTGTATCTGAGGGTCCAGGTGGCCCCATACATTGTAGGCCACATGATTGGCTCATTCTATTGCTGTGCAGTTTGGTGGCTGTGGCATTTGGGGGCCTGGTGTTCCAGTGTCAGTGAATGGGTCCCCACCTGTGCACGTGTCAGCCAGCGTCTTTGGAGCTGATTCAGCCAGTGGCTCCGTGTGTGTGTGTGTGTGTGTGTGTGTGTGTGTGTGTGTGTGTGTGTGTGTGTATGCCATGACTGGGGTACTCCCCAGCTGCTCGGGAGCTATTTTTAGAGGTATTAGCCCACAGATATGGCCCCTACCCCTACCCCATCCTATGCACACCTGCTCAGGTGAGAACACCTGGAGGTGAATCCACATCTGGGCTTGTACTTGGCTGGAAATGCGTCTCTGGGCATCAGGCCAAACAGGTGTTGGCCTCCCTGGGAGCCTGGGCTGGGGAAGAGACAGGGAATGGGGCTTGGGAGGGGATCTGGGGTGGGAGTTGCTGGCTCTTCAGCCCTGTGGGGCTCCAGAGACTGGTTAAGCAGATGTCCAGTGGCCACCTGCCTATTTCTGTCCTTCCATTTGTCCGTCCATCCTCCTGTGTCTTCCAGTCTATCTTCTAGTCTATTCGTCTGTCCATCCATTGGCCAGCTGTCTGTCCTTGGTCTTCCCCTCCATCAGCTTGCCCCCTGTTCAGGCACCTTTTTCTCTAGTCCTCTGATGCAGGCTGTAAATACAAGCCTCACCTAACCCTCAGTAGCTACTGGGGCTACAGCACACCCTCCTCATCCCTGATGCTCAGTCTGCCCAGTCGGCCTCCACTTTGCCCTACGGGTGTCATGAGGTCCCAGCACGGACGTGGCACTCCCTCGTCAGTCCTGGAGTCAAAGATGCTCAAATGCGCCTTCCAGCCATCTTCCCAGAAGGTCCTCCTGTCTCTCACTGTACAAGGCTCCTCTCCTCCAGGGAGTACTCCCTGACCACCCTGCTCTGCTTCCGTGTCCCCAGGCCTTACTCTGTCGCAGCTGTGTGCAGCCTGAGGGAAGCGCGGCGCAAGCCCTGTGGGAGCAGAGTCGAGGGCTCCTAGATGGGGAGGTGTCACCTAAAACAGGGAGCTCCCTCAGATGAGGGGACTGGGGAGGGCCATGGAGCTGGTCACACGTTCCCCCTCCCCCAGGGGATTTCCTGGGATGTGGCCCAGCCAGACCTCCCCAACCCAGAACTCCGGCATAGTGCTGTGGCTTCCCCAGGGAGGTTTTTCCTGTAGAAAACAGGGATTCTCACATATTGCCAAACAGGGGCTCGAAGCCGCTGCTTCCCTGGGATGCCCTCCCCAAGCCCCACCCAAGCCCTCATCCTGGCTTAGACTCTGGGTGTGGGGATTGGCCAGGCCAGTGAAGGACAAGCCTCCCGGTGTTGCCCTCTCCAGGGCCTAGTAGAACCAGAACCCAGGGTGGGATGGGGGTAATTAGTTACAGAGTGTGTGTGTATATGTGTGCACGCGTTCATTTATAGTGAGAACGTTTCCTGAGCACCTGGTGTGTGCCGGGCACTGTAACAGGCATTGAAGAGACAACAGTGGACAGGTCCAACAGGGATGCTGCCCTCGGGAGGCTGGTGTTCTAGCAGGGGAGGCCCTGGAGCTGCTGGGTCTGTGTCAGCGTGTGTTGGGGAGTATGAGTGTGGTGAGGGTGTGTGTGGACGAGGGGGCCTAGCGTATAAACAGGATCAGGTCTAAGCAAGGATATGTGTGTGCAAACTTGGTGTGTGTCTTTGGGGGTATCCGTGGGTTCCTGGGGTCTGTGCACAGCAGTTGATGTTATGTCTGCGCAGACCCAGAACTGGCAGGTACGTGCATATCAGCCAGTTTGGGAGGCTGTGTGGCAGACACACCTGGCTGACTCCCAGGCTGCGGGGCTCTATTTTTAGAAGTGACAGATCCCCCCGCACCTGCTCAGGTGCCCAGCCACTGGGGAGGGCCCAACTGGCCTGCGGGTAGGAGTGAACCTGTCTCAGCCAGCGCCACTGGCTCTCTGCCACGCAGACCCACACTTCAAACGGAGCAGCCTCTGGCCTCTGTTAAGCCAGGTGGGCCGTACCTGGGGATGGATGATCAATGGGGAATCCCAGCTCCCATGCCCCACACTTGCAGCTCTACCTCTTATCACCTGCGAACGCCTTGCCTCACCCCCCTTTGCAGGAGGCCCAGCTCTGGAATCCTCCAGGATGCTGCTGGTCCACCATTCCCAGCCTCGTCACCCTGAGAGGTGGACCAGGCTGGGCTGGAAGTGGGAGGAGAGGAGGGATGACCTCCTCTCTTACCAAATAGCCGGGCCCCTCCGTCACCCACTCCTTCCAAGGGGCTTCCTTCCTGGCTGCACGTGGATCGTCCAGAGAGGCAGAAGCACACTCTTCCCTGCATCTGATCCCTCCTCATTCTCTCCCCTTCCCTGTCCCTTGTCATCTTTCTGAGTTAATGACACCGTGCACTGAACTCCAGCTGTACAACCGTCATAGGGCCGCGTGATTTACACATAGTATCTCATTTAACCATCACAAGGACCCCGTGAGGTCACTGCTGTCATCCCACTTTACAGGGAGAAGGCCGAGGCTTAGAGGGACCCGAATCACTTGGTGAGGAGGGCTCAGAGTAGGGGTTCAAGCCCGGCTCAGGCACGTCCTTAGTTATGCTTTGTCCTTGGGCTCACTCTTTTTTTTTTTTTTTTTTTAATTTATTTATTTTTGGCTGTGCTGGGTCTTCTTTGCTGTGCGTGGGCTTTCTCTAGCTGTGGTGAGTGAGGGCTACTCTTCGTTGTGGTGCGGTGGCTTCTCTTGTTGCAGAGCACGGGCTCTAGGCACACGGGCTTCAGTAGTTGTGGTTCACGGGCTCTGGAGTGCAGGCTCAGTAGCTGTGGAGCACGGGCTTAGTTGCTCCACGGCACATGGGATCTTCCCGGACCAGGGCTCGAACCCGTGTCCCCTGCATTGGCAGATGGATTCTTAACCACTGTGCCACCAGGGAGGATTGGGCTCACTCTTGTTGTTTTCCTCCCAGACATGGTCTGGCAGGGAGCTGAGCTGTGGCCCAGGAGCCCCTCCCTGGGCTGTGGGAGGGAGTGCACAGAAGGAAGAGAGAGTGACAGATGCATTTGGGGTCCAGGTCAGGGCTGTGGATCCCAGCCACCTCCCAGGTTCTGGCCCCTCCCTTGCTGCAGAACTTTCCATGGCTCCCTACAGGCATTTGTGGGGCAAGGTCAAAGTCCTCTCCTTTCCTGCTCTACTACCATGTCTTCCTCCCTGACAACACACTCTCAACCAGGCAAAGGCTTGCTTTCCCTCCAGTGCAGCTAAAGGGAAAGCATAAAAAAAGCCCCACCGGAGCTAAATGCCTCGCTGATTTCATTTCATTTCATCTGCATGATGTCCCTACAAACTAAGTTTTCTGGTGCCCTTTGTACAAATGAGGAAAATGAGCTCAGAGGTGGGCAGCACCTCCGGCAGAGGGTCACACAGCTGGCAGACAGCAAGAGTGGGATTCAAAAGCACTCATCTGACTCCACTGTGTCATTCAATTCAATTGGATTTGATAGACAGGACTTTATGGAGTGTAACAGCGCCAAATCCCATCCCAGCGCCTGGGGATAGAGACAGTATTAGGGGAACGGGCACACGAATGCACTCATGCACGCAAGACGCACGCACAAGGTTCCAGGGCCACTTGGAGCAGGTCCTCTCTGCCCTTTTCCCTCCAGGTTTCAGATGAGGGGGGAGGCAGACCGGGAGGAGGGGGAGGTGCTGAATTGCTCACGTCCCAGTCTTAAAACCTTCACACTTGTGAGTTAGACCCCCAGACGGTCCGTTTCAAGGACAGAGCTCTATCTCCCTTTAAAAGAGGGAGAGAGTAAGGAAGAGAAAAACACATTTTGTTCTGATGCCTCAAGATGTCATTTGGGGACAATTTGTCTCTTTTCCTCCCTATCTCTGTCCCCCCACTCCCCACCCCCGCCCCAGGCTGGTCCTGAGACCACAGATAGCATCACCTCCACCCCATCCTTCCCCACATGGCTCCATTACCCCACTGAGCTTTCCAAAATCTTGATGTCCAGTGCTGAGTCACTAGGCTGGGGTGGGTGTGACACAGGAGACAGTTTTTCTTCTCTGTGACAGTCAGGGGGTTGGGAGAGAAGCCAGGGGTCCTTTGCTAGACCAGGACTCAGATCTGATCTACTTCACTGCCTCCTACTTTTGCTGAGAAGGTCAGCTTGTTCTTGGATCAGAAACTCCATGAGACTGAGACCTTGTCTGTCTGGCTCAGAGGTTTACAGGCTTTTTAAATGAAACCGCCATTGGCCCTTGACACACTTACTTTCGGAGGCCCCACCCAAATCACATGAAACATATTAAAATGCACTCTGATTCCACACTGAATGTCATTTTATGGTAATTTTTTTTTCTTTTTTTTTTTTTGCGGTACGCGGGCTTCTCAATGTTGTGGCCCCTCCCGTTGCGGAGCACAGGCTCCGGAAGCGCAGGCTCAGCGGCCATGGCCCACGGGCCCAGCCGCTCCGCGGCACGTGGGATCCTCCCGCACCGGGGCACGAACCCGGGTCCCCTGCATCGGCAGGCGGACTCTCAACCACTGCGCCACCAGGGAAGCCCTATGGTAAATTTTTAAAAAGGGTTTTCAATTAATTATGATTGTGAAATTATTCAACTACAGTTAATGTGTTTAAATTAAAATGGACTCTCATTTCTTGAAAAGCACTCTGCATACTTGGGAATTCTTTGAAATGAGAACATCTAAACCAACAAATTGCTTTCAAATGTAATGAAGTGTTCATGAGTTCCAGTTTTCCAGTTAATGAACTTGCCGTAAGATTACATTTGGTCAACATTAAATTACATCATTTTAGGTTCAATTTTCTGGTCTTTAAAAAATATTTTCAAGCCAATACATTCCCCACCCCACCAGGTCTCAAACCCTTTCTGTAGGACCTTGAAAATTCCCCAGGTCCCAGACACTTTGCCTATGTGGCTGTAAAAATGAACAGCCTGGTGTACAGTGGCTTCTTAAACATTATTGAAGAGAGGTAAGGGAAAGAGAAATTCAATGATTTGGAAACAGGAGAAAAAACAAAAAGCTAACATCCTTCGTAATTAAAAGTGTAAATTAAAATGAGGTAATATTTTTCAGACTGGCAAAACCCAAAAAGTGTCTTTTGGTATAATCCGGTATAACTTTTTAGAGGACTTTTGGATGATATCTATCCAAATGCAAAGTACATAACCCCTTTGCCCCAGAAGTTACTCTTCAAGGAATCAAGGCTTCTATAAATGTACAAAGATCCATGGAGAAAGACTTTCATGGCCATGGACAACTGGGAACAGACTAGATGTCGACCAGTTAGGACTGACCTAAATGGTTGGACATCCCCACACTGGAATAGTACACGGTTGTGGGAGAGTGTGTTGATATGGACCAAATACCTCACTACAGTGTTAAGTGAAGAAAAAACAAAAATCAAGGAGCAGCACAATGTGTAATGCATTATTGCTTTTGTGAAAAAGGAAAACAATACACATGCACACACATGTATTTATATTTATACACTAGGAACTGCCTGGAAAGAATTGGAAGGAGACTTAGAAACTGGGAAGAATGGTTGTCTCTGAGAGGGAGACTGGGGGGTAGAGGAGAATCACTTCTTGCTTTTGCTACTGTTTTAAACCACACATCTCTTTATTCATGAAAAAAAAATCTAGTTAACAAACAGCAAATGCCTGTGGCATAAAAGAAGTAAAATGAATGAATGAATGAGTCCTAAGTACCACATGGAGGAGGGAATTGCTGCAAGGGGCTCCCACCACCCCATGAAGGAGACCCACAGAAAATGCAGAAAGCTCAACAGCCTATGTGACTGTGGGAGGAGGGGAGGGGAGGACTCTGGAGGCTTCCTCCAGGAGGGCCTGAAGGATGCAGGAGGCTGGGCAGCGGGGAAGGAGCGGTGGGGTCTCGTGGGGAGACTGCTTCTCCATCCTTGTCCCTGGAGTGTACATTCTATTTCAAGCCTGGAAAGTCCCAGCTCCTAGCATGATGCCTGGCATATAATCTGTGGCAATAAATAGTGGTTGACTGAATGGATGGAATCAGTCACTGGTTAATCCGGGCTACAGTGTTAGTCACTCCTGTCCCCTCTCTAAACACCTCCCCACCGCCGAACAGCAACAACAAGTGACTTTCTCAGCGCTGCTGTGTACAGCTGTGCAGTGAGTCCACTGTACGACTCCAAGAGGTGCCATTTTCATAGACTGGCATGTAAGTGATGCCTCCTGAAGTTGTGGGACATGGTGCACCTGTGAAGCAGTTTCTTCTTTCAAGCTTAGGGGAACCAAAGCCACATTGAGAGTGAGAGGGGTCAGGGAAGGGACTCTCCCAATCCAGACACTGCAGGCCTCCCCCTCCCTGTTCCTTTCTAATTCCTAAGGCCTCTTCCTTTGATCCTCTCTAACTTCGACTTGAGGTGACTTAGCCAAATCTGACCAATTACTCTGTTCCTGGACTACAGAGTTTAGGACTTGCAGTATGATTTTGGGCAAGCCCCAGAACTTCTTTGGGTCTTAGTTTCCCCATCTAAGAAACGAATAAATGTGTAGGGAGCAATTCTTTTTTCTTTTTTTAAGATTATTGAAGTATAGTTGATTTACAGTATTGTGTTAGTTTCAGGTGTACAGCAAAGTGATTCAGATATATATATATATATATACATACATATACTTTTTTCATGTTCTTTTCCATTATAAGTTATTATAAGATAGAATGTAGTTCCCTGTACTATACAGTAAGTCCCTGTTGTTTATCTATTTTATGTATATTAGGGGAACAATTCTTGATGGGACCTTACAGGAATAAAAGGTTGAAGGAATGCATCCTTACAGGATGTGGCATTCTCGGAGGGGACAAATCCCCCCATCCTGCCCAGTTCTGACTGGCCCCTCATGCCCTCGGACCCTCAACTGAGTTCAGGGGGCAGCATCCTGGAATGGAAGGAACCTGTGTGGGGAAAAGGAGATCTGGTCTGATAGTAACCTGACTCTGATTATAACCGCTGTGGTATGCTACTGAGCCAGCCATAGCTCTCTGCCTGGGCCTCAGTTCAGTTCTCTGTAGAATTTATTACGTCTCTGTAAATTTAGATACTTAGGCCAGATCAGTGAGTGTCAAATGCTAGACCGAGCCTTTTCTTTTTCTCTTTAACTTCTATAATTTATTTTTAATAAATTTATTTATTTATTATTTATTTATTTTTGGCTGCATTGGGTCTTCATTGCTGCACACGGGCTTTCTCTAGTTGCGGCGAGCAGGGGCTACTCTTTGTTGCAGTGCGCGGGCTTCTCATTGCAGTGGCTTCTCTTGTTGTGGAGCATGGGTTCTAGGCACGTGGGCTTTAGTAGTTGTGGCATGCGGGCTCGGTAGTTGTGGCTCGAGGGCTCTAGAGCGCAGGCTCAGTAGTTGTGGTGCACGGGCTTAGTTGCTCTGCGACATGTGGGATCTTCCCGGAGCAGGGATCGAACCTGTGTCCCCTGCATTGGCAGGCAGATTCTTAACCACTGTGCCACCAGGGAAGTCCCAACTTCTATAATTTTTGTTTTACTCTTTCTGATTACAAACATCACATATGTTCATGAAAGTTCAGACAGTACCAAAAGAGTCATATACCAAGTGAAATCCAACCCTTATTGAGAATCACTGCTAACTCACTGCTAACATTTTGGGGGTGGGGTGGGGCATAAGTTTTAATTCTGATATAATTTCAAATTTACAAAAAAAGTGGCAAGAATAGTATGAAGACTCTGGTATAGTTTTTACTCAGATTTATCAATTATATATATATTGTCCCTTTTGCTTTATTTCTCTTTCTCTGTATACACGTGTATGTGTGTGACTGTGTATAATTTCTTCCCAAACTGTTTGAACATAAGTTGAGACAGGTGCCCTTTTACCTCTAAATGCTTCAGGGTATATTTCCTAAGAACAAGAACGTTCTCTTACCATGTAAGACTTACAAAACCCCTGCAGTTAACAAAATCAGGAAACATCATTGATGCAGTACCATTACATAGTCTACAGTCTATGTTCAAAGTCAGTTGTGTCATGACCTTTACATAGACTTCCTGTGAAAGCAGAAAAATCCGGATGATATACTGAGGTTTCCTTAAAGCTAACATATATTTAATTTTAAGGATTGTGCTTACTGTATTCTCAAATTGCCCTCTCCCCTCTCCTGCTTTTTGTTTGTGTGTTTGTCTTTTTGGTGTTTAAGATGTCCCCGCTTTTATAAAATGATGGTGAGAGTAGAACGTGGTTTATTTATTTGCTTTTGAAATGCTTGGCAAAACAAAAAGTGGGTGAACCTATGTTAGTCTTCAAACTTCTTTTGCAGGGATTCCCAGGGTATGGTTCCCCAGTGCCAGTGCTCTCTGATTCCAGGTGAGTCAGACCACCATAGACTTTCCTGAAGCCTATTTGAGAGCATTTTCCTAGTACGGGGAGTGGAGGACGGGACAGGCAGCCACAGCGAGCAAATGGTATCTCACCCAGCAGAGTGCACCTTTATCCTTTCCATGGCTCTCCAGCATCTGTTTGGAGCATCTCCTACCTTGTGAGTCTTCCAGGGAGGCAGAGCCCTCCTCCTGCTCTCCTAGAAACCAGACCTCGCTTTCCCAGCCTCCTTTGCAGTTGCAGTGCAGGCATGTGACCTGGCTCAGCCAATCAGATGCAACCACCTAGGAACTCTGACTCTTAAGCAGATGATACAAAGGAGTAGAGATGGGATGTATCTGACAGAATTGGCGACAGCAGCAGGAAGAGTTTTCAGGGGCAGTGGAGCCTCAGGGCCAGTTGCACTGCTGTCTTCTCTGGTCTCACCCTGAGATGTGATTTGGGCTGGGGTTCTGGCTGTGATCTGGTGCTCCTTGGTTCCTGAGCCAGCCCGAGGAGTCTGTCAGTGTTCTGTTGCTTGCAACCAAGAACCCTTACCGATAAATACAGAGAAGTGAGTATTATGGGAATGGAGAGGGGCTGGGGCCTGAAGCGTGGACATGTCAGGACTTGGTGAGTAGTGATTCCATGGGGTGGGCAGCCACAGAGAAATCTAGTTTCCTCATCTGGAATGTGGATGGGACATCTTGTCTAGGTGCTATGTGGTATAGCCCGGACAGGAAGTGCTGCGGGCGAGGGGTAGGAGGGATATGAGAGGAGAGATCCTGGAGCCTGAGAATGAGGCTGGGAGGAGGGAGATGAGCTCAAGGAAGGAGTGGGGGGGGTGGGCTTCGTAGGAGGAGACAGCCAATCTGGATCACATGGCTCCATCTGCCCCAAATAGTTTTTGACCCTTTTCTATGCACCAGGCAGTATATTGGTCAATAAAGCAGTTTGGGGATGGGTATTTTTATCCTCATCTTACACATAAAAGGTGATACAGAGAGATGAAACAGCTTGTACAAGATCAGAAAAGCAGACAGGGACTGAGCCAAAATTGAAGTCTGGGTCTAACTCTTACACTGATGCCTTTTTTTAAATTTTTAAAATTTGGCCACACCACACGGCTTGTGGGATCTTAGTTCCTGGACCAGGGATCGAACCCGGGGCCCCTGCAGTGGAAGCATGGAGTCCTAACCACTGGACCACCAGGGAATTCCCTACACTGATGCTCTTAAGAACCTAAGCAGGGGAAAAAGGAAAAACAAACCCTAAACAGATGCTCAGATGAGGGAACAAAGTCTCTGCCTCAGTCCCTGAGTTTTTATATACTTCCCGTGAGGACTTTAAGTAAAATGCAGTATACTCACTTAAGTACTTTGTGAGGCAATATAATTGAGTAACAGAATCTAGGGACCCAGCTCACTTTGTGAATACCAGTTCTTTCCTCCTCTTCCCCTACTTGTAAAAAAGCTGGGTCCCATCGAATTAGCTCCAGCACACACAGTTGGTTGCCTACCCAATGGGCCTTCTCTCTCCCACTACCCTCCCCTCCCCCGCCGCTGAGCCTATGTTGGTGTTCGGTGTTGGTGCTTCTCCTTCTGGGCTCAGCACTGTGGCATTAATATGGCATTATGCCCCTTACTTGTGATAGATTCAGGCATGGGATGTGACTCAACTCTGGCCAATGCACAGTGAAGAGCAGTCTTCTGAAAAAAATTTTCCTTGATCTTAAAATGGGACACAAGAATGAGATGTTTCCCGGGGTTTTGTTTCGTTTTTGTTTTTGTTTTTTTTATTTTTTATTTTTTTATTTTTTGCGGTACGCGGGCCTCTTACTGCTGTGGTCTCTCCAGACGCACAGGCTCAGCAGCCATGGCTCACGGGCCCAGCCGCTCCGCGGCATGTGGGATCTTCCCGGACCGGGGCACGAACCCATGACCCCTGCATTAGCAGGCAGACTCTCAATCACTGCGCCACCAGGGAAGCCCTTGTTTTTGTTTTTTTGATGCTGTGGACGTTGTGTGACAATGTGATGTCTGGGTGGGAGCAGCCATCTTGTGACTGTCAGGTGAGCTAGCCAAGGACAAGGCAACACGCTGAGAATGGCAGAGGGGAAGGAAAAGAGGAAATAATCTGGGTCATTGATGATGGTGTTGAGCTGCAGGATTAACCTCTCCTGAATTGGCCTCTCCCGTTGCGGAGCACAGGCTCTGGACGCACAGGCTCTGGACACGCAGGCTCAGCGGCCATGGTTCACAGGCCCAGCCGCTCCGCGGTATGTGGGATCTTCCCGGACCGGGGCACGAACCGGCGTCCCCCGCATCGTCAGGCGGACTCTCAACCACCGTGCCACCAGGGAAGCCCCGGACTTCTTATTCCATGAGGCAATACACTTTCCTTAACTGTCTAAGCTAACTGAATAGAAGTTCTCTGTTTCTGGCCACTGAAAACATCTTTACTGATGTATGAGATCAGAAGAATAAACACCCAACATACTAATTTGATATGCTAATAGCTGACAGCTATGACAACAGCATTGGCTAAATGAGGAAAACCTGTTTCCTTGACCAAGCGAGGCCCTGAGAAGTCCTTTCTCTGCTCGTTCAGAGGGGAGAGAGTGTGGCAGCCTGAGGCCCTGCACTCTGCATCTTGTCCAGGCATGTAGGAGGCCTCCTATCAGAGGAGAGGTCTACTCCTGGCCAGCCGAACTTCTGACTCCCATTTCCTGTAGGGTCAGCAGAGGAAAGCAGCTTTATTTACTGAGGCAGGATGGAAAACAGATGTCTAAGCACCCTGCTGGGACCAGGCTCACCCTGGACAGAGGCCCGGCCTGTTCTCAGCCCTGACCCACCCACCAACCCCTTGTTCCCCACATCGAGTCCAGATGTGGCTTCTTCCAAGCTCTATAAATAATTTTGGTTTGTTGCACCTAAGTAACCTACGCCCCCTCTAGCTCAACCCTCAACTCTCCAAAGAGAATAGGAGTAACACTATGAAACATTTGTAAGGAAGGCGGGGTGGGGCAGAGAGGAATGTGGACTTGAGAAGCAGGGCAACGTGGGTTCAACCACAGCCTGGTCTCATGTTAACTGTGTGATTTCAACCATTGTATCAGTCATCAATTGCTGTGTAACAAGCCACCACAAAACTCAGTGGCTCAAAAACAGCAACTGTTTATTTGCTCATGGATCTAAAGTTTGGGCAGGGCTTGGTGGGACAGACAGCTCATGTATTCTCCATGTTGTGTCGCGTTTGGTGAGTGAGGTCCGATGGGACCGTGGGGCACGTGTGTAAGTGGGGGACATCAGCGTGATCTGTGTGACCACCCTGCTCCTTGCTTCCCTGTCCCCACGTAGATAGTTCCTTTTCCTCTCAGTCCTTCCTTCCTCATCAGCAAGCTGAAGGCAGAGAGCATTGGCAGAATGTGTGCATATCAAGAAGAGAAGCTCTTCCCACAGGCGGCCTGAAGTCATCTCGGAAAATGGTTCACTATTCACTTGACCCAGAAAACCCCACAAAATCATGTAAATCAAGAGGTTCAAATCTTCTTGTTCATTTTAAGAACATCCGTGAAACTGCCCAGGCCATCAAGGATCTGAAGGATGTCACTCTTCAGAAGCAGTGCGTGCCACTCCGTCATTACAGTGGTGGGGTTGGTAGGTCTGCCCCAGCCAAACAGCGGGGCTGGATGCAGGGTCAGTGGCCCAAAGAGAGTGCTGAATTTTTGCTGCACATGCTTGAAAATGCAGAGAGTACTGCTCTGTTGAAGGGTTTAGATGTAGATTCTTGGGTCATTGAGCGCATCCCGGTGAACAAAAGCCCCAAGATGCCCCGGCTGAACTTGCAGAGCTTCTGGTTTGATGAACCCCACATGAGCTCACCCGTGAGTTCACATCGAGATGATTGTTATTGAAAATGAGCACATTGTTCCTAAAACAGAAGAGGAGGTGGAAAAGAAGAAAAAGATATACCGGATGAAATTGAAGAAGCAAAACCTACGGCCTGGGAATAAGTTCAGCATAAAGTAAATGCAAATAAAAGTAAAAGCAGAAAAAAAGAGAAATAAAAGTTGAGTCAGTTTTGTGCAGTGTTTCCACTGTTCTGGTAAGAATGAAATACATATGCATATATGAGCTATGAAATAGGAATTGCATAATTTTGGTGATTCCACATGCAAAAATGCTCTCATATTTGCATTTAAAAGTGGCCTTGAGGGACTCCCCTGGTGGTCCAGTAGTTAAGAATCTGCCTTCCAATGCAGGGGACCTGGTTCGATTGGGGAGCTAAGATCCCACGTGCTGCAAGGCAGCTAATTCCACGCGCTCTAGAGCCCGCGCGCCACAATGAAAGATCTCGCATGCCGCAACTAAGACCCGATGCAACCAAATAAATAAATATTAAAAAAAAGAAAACTGGCATTGAATACAGTAAGTTCCCTACACACGAACGAGTTCCGTTCCGAGAGCACGTTCGTAAGTACGATTTAAGTCCAACGAAGTTAGCCTAGGTACCCAACTAACACAATCGGCTTGAATATACCCACTATATGTGCTGTAAGGTAATAGGTTTATAACACTTTTCACACAAATAATACATAAAACACAAGCACAAAAAATAAAAAAGAAAATATTTTTAATCTTACAGTCCAGTACCTTGCAAAGTATAGTAATACATTACAACAGCAGGCATCCAGGGGCTGGCATCGAGTGAACAGACAAGAAGAGTTACTGACTGGAGGAGGGAGAGGGGGCGGCAGATGGTAGAGCTGAAGGGTCATTGGCAATAGGAGACGGAGGGCAAGCTGCAATTTCACTCACGCCCGACATTGATGGAACGCACGTTCGCATCTTTGAAAGTTCGCAACTTGAAGGTTCGTTCGTATGTAGGGGACTTACGTAACATGAAGTTGAACAGTAAAATTCATGCTAATATTTAAACTTTTTCTTAGAACATTAAGCAGCAAAAAATGATGAGGGAAACTATGGAAGAAAAGAGAGCTTTATATTTTATTATTATTTAATGGAAATGCATTTATTTATTTATTTATTTATTTTACTTTTGGCTGTGTTGGGTCTTCGTTTCTGTGCGAGGGCTTTCTCTAGTTGCGGCAAGCGGGGGGCCACTCTTCATCGCGGTGCGCGGGCCTCTCACCGTCGCAGCCTCTCTTGTTGCGGAGCACAGGCTCCAGACGCCGCAGGCTCAGTAGTTGTGGCTCATGGGCCCAGCTGCTCCGCGGCATGTGGGATCTTCCCAGACCAGACCTCGAACCCGTGTCCCCTGCATTAGCAGGCAGATTCTCAACTACTGCGCCACCAGGGAAGCCCAGCTTTATATTTTAGTACCAATAACAACATTTTGTCCTGCTTTTTGAACAAGGGGACCCACATTTTCATCTTCTTTGGACCCTGCAAATTATGTAGCTGGTCCAGGGGCCGGTTCTCTTAAGGCCTAGACCAAAACTGACACAGCAGAACTTTTGCCACATTCTGTTGGTCAAAGCAAGTCACAAGACCGGCCTGGAGTCAAGGAGGAAGGGAAACAGACTCCAAGTCTTGAAGAGAGGGGCAGCATTCGATACAGAGATGGGAGGAATTATTGGTGACCTTCTCTGAGGCCATAGGTATTAACCTTTCTGATCCTCAGGCTCATTGTCTGTAAAATGGGAACAATTCTATTAATATTTACTTCCCAGGGTTGTTTGAGGATAAAGGAATATTTATTGCGGTTATAGTTCCTGGAACATGGCGATGGCTCTCTCAGGGTTGGTCCTTCCTGTTCTTTAATCTTGCTTTATAGATGCTTACCTATTTGCTCTTTCATTCGTTCATGCATTCATTCACTCGCTCACTCAGTATTTATTGAGTCCTATGATCCAGGTACTGCTCTAGGAGTAGGGGTCATAGCAGAGAATAAAACAGACAGAAGTCTCTGCCCCTTGGATTTTACACTTTGATATGAGAGACAGACAAAAAGTATCAAATAAGTGGCATGTTCAGTGGGGAAAGATGCTAAGAAGAAGAAAAAGCATGGGAGGGGGATAGAGAGTGCTGAGCTGGGGGCTGCAGCGTTAGCTGGTGTGGCCAGGAAGGCCTCGCGAAGAGGATGTCATTTGAGTAACTCCTGAAGGCAGGGTCCTGAGGACATGCCAGGCAGAGGGGAAAGGCCAGAGCAAAGGCTCTGAGAGGGGATGTCTGGGTGTCTGTCGAGCAGTGAGGGCCCAGAGAAGCTGGAGATAAGGGAGGGGAGGGCAGCTCCCCACGGACCATTGTAAGGACTTTGCCTTTTACTGTGGATGAGATGAAAACATACTGGCAGGTTCGGAGGGGAGGGTCAGTAGCTGCAGGTGGACCACAGGCTGCGTCAGGAAGCAGGAGAGGAGGCAGGGAGGCCGGTGGGTGGTGGCCTGGCCAGGGTGGTCACCTGGAGGTGAGAGAAGTGGTCGGACTCTGAACAGTGTTTTGGAGGCAGAGCAGACAGGATTTACCTGTCGATTCAGTCAAGCAATTTGGCATGGAAAGCAGGTGTTATCAGAAGAGAGAAATCAAACCTTGGAGAGGCTGAGTGACTTCACAATGTCACATGGTGGCTGAAAAGTGTCTCTCGCAGGCAGGAAGGCTGACTAGGGCGTGGGTGGCCGTGTGCCGTCTGCATGTGGCTGTGGCTATGACGCACCTTTCTCTGAGTCTCCGTATCTGTCACCCCATCTCCCTCTGTTCCCCCCACCACTTTCCATCTTCCTTTCTCCTTATGCTTTGCAGTCACATCTTCATCTTCTCCCAGGCCCGTTTCCAAGGGGCCTAGGTGCTTCTGATGCCCAGGGGAGCCAATCTCTGTCTCTGAGAGTGTGTAACTCTGTGCGTGCCTCCTGTCGTGCTGGCATGCCTTACCAAGTGTGAGTGTCCCTAGTGCATGTGTGTATGAGCGTAACTTAGGCTGGGTGTGAGGAGTACATGGATGTCCCTGGCTGTGAGAACCTATGCGTGTCGGGGGGCGGGTGCTTAAGGGACTGAGTATGTGTGTGACGTGTGTGTGCCATGTGTGTGCCAGTGTGTGAATGCACAGAGGTGTCCTCTCTCCTCTCTACCCATTCAGATTTGCTCTCATCCTAAAAGGCCCAGGTCAAGGGGCTTCCCTGGTGGCGCAGTGGTTAAGAATCCGCCTGCCAATGCAGGGGACACGGGTTCGAGCCCTGGTCTGGGAAGATCCTACAGGCCGCGGAGCAACTAAGCCCGTGCACCACAGCTACTGAGCCCGTGTGCCACAACTACCGAAGCCCGTGGGCCTAGAGCCCCTGCTCTGCAACAAGAGAAGCCACCGCAATGAGAAGCCCACGCACCACAACGAAGAGTAGCCCCCGCTCGCCACAACTGCAGAAAGCCTGCACACAGCAGCAACGAAGACCCAACGCAGCCATAAATAAATAAATAAACTGTAAAAAAAAAAAAGAGAGAGAGCTAAAAGGCCCAGGTCAAGCCTCCTCCCATTTTTCTAGTTCCTGACCTCCCACTGCCCCATCTGTCAGAGTCACACCCTGGGCTGGCCCCCCTTCCTTTGCTGGTGGCCTGGGTGGTTTGCAGGGGATCTGTCTTCTAGAATGCCAGCTTCCACAGCTGCAGTGCAGGGTGGAGCTGCACGCACATCGCCATCCCCTGGTCAACCATCAGCCTCCATCTTCTGGGGTCAACTGCCCCTCCCTCCTCCTCCCTATGGGATGCTTGAGTGGGGGGAGGGGCACTGACCTTAGAAGGGTCTGGCAGCCCCAGCAGGCAGAGACAGGTGGGGTCAGGCTCCCTTCACCCTGTGGGTACTTTCAGGCGGTCAGCTGACCCCCAGCGAGCAGGGTGCAACTCCACACTGCACTCTCTCAGTGAGCTCCTAAAGGCAGGCTTGTTGGGGTCCTGGGACCCCCGGGACTTCTTCCTCCCTCCCCCACCCTCCCCCTAGAGGCCCCCAGCCCAGGGCCTCCTCCCTGAGCTCAGGCCCCAGTCCACCCTCCCCCTAGAGGCCCCCAGCCTAGGGCCTCCTCCCTGAGCTCAGGCCCCAGAGCAGCCATAGACTTCTTCTGGTCTAAACCCCTTTTCCCTCTCTGTCCCCTACTTCCCGTGACATTGGTTCCTTTGGGAGCCCTTTAGCCTTTCCTGTAGGTACCAGAAGGTCCTTTTTCTTTAACCCATTGGAAATCAGGCCCTCGCTTTGAGCGAGGTGAGAAGATGCCAGGAGGAGTGGGGCCGTGTCAGTCCACCCGCCCAGGTCAGTTTGTCCTTCCCTCAGTCCTGGCCAGGCATGCTTCTGCCCCAGGGCTTTTGTTCTAGCTATTTCCTCCATCTGGAATGTTTTCTCCCAGACCCTGCTTGGCTCCTTCCTCTCCAAGCTTTTGTTGAAATATCACCTTCTCAGTGGGACCTAGATGGACCACCCGTTTCATACTGTGACCTGTGTGTACATGGACACACCCCGCCTCTTCACACACACAACCTCTCTCGCCTACCCAGCACTCTTCACCTCCAAGCCCTGCTCCATCTCCTCTTTTTCCCCATAGCACCCACCACCTACTTATATACCTTATTTTATTTATTCCATCTACTATGTCTCCCCAACAAAAATGTTGGCACCATGAGGGCAGGGATCTTTTTTTTTTTTTTAAATAAATTTATTTATTTATTTATTTTTGGCTGTATTGGGTCCTTGTTGCTGCGTGCCGGCTTCCTCTAGTTGCGGCGAGCAGGGGCTACTCTTTTGCTGCTGTGTGCGGGCTTCTCATTATGGTGGCTTCTCTTGTTGCGGAGCACGGGCTCTAAGTGCACGGGCTTCAGTACTTGTGGCACGTGGGCTCAGTAGCTGTGGCTCGTGGGCTCTAGAGCGCAGGCTCAGTAGTTGTGGCACACGGGCTTAGTTGCTCCGCGGCATGTGGGATCTTCGCGGACCAGGGCTCGAACCCGTGTCCCCTGCATTGGCAGGCAGATTCTTAACCACTGTGCCACCAGGGAAGTCTCCAGGGTAGGGATCTTTGTTTCGCTCATGGATATTTCCCAAGTGCCTGGAACCGTGTCGGACCATTTTAGATGCTCCACAGACATTTGCACGGTTGCTGTTGGGTCAGTTGCCCAGAGGAGAGCACCTGGGAGACAAGGCTGGTCCTCGAAGGGGCTGGGGGAGGGGGCAGATGCTGGGCCTCTGGACCTGTGGCCAGAGGGGATGGACTCTGTGCCCTGCCTCCCAGAGGGGGCTCCAGCTCTCTTCCACCCCGCTTACCCACCTCCCTGGAACAACAACCCCATGCCAGCCCTGCACACACATGTTGGGGCACACCTGCATCTGTGGCCCCGCCTCCCCCCACCTAGCCCTGGTGCACGCACCACTGACGTAGTGGCTGTGGTTTCATGACCCCAGAGATGCAGACTGGAGTCAGGGCGTCCTGTTCTCTGCGGCTGCAGCAGCAGGTGGGGGTGGGGGACAGGTTCCCCTGCAAACAGTCACGCTCAGAGGCCCCTTCTCCCCCGCCTCTTATACACACATGCACACGCATATGCATACAGGCAGATGGACAGCCAGGTGGCCCCAGCAAGCTGGCTGCTCTTAGACCCCAGGCATGGGAACTGTGCACCCATCTGTAGCAGGGGCCCTGCGGGTGGGGAGAAGGGGCAGAGGAAGCAGCTGTGGGCTCCCTTTCTCGTGCCTGAGCTCCCAACTTTACTGTTTCGTGCCCAGCACAGGGCCAGCCAACCTCCTCATTAGTTCTTTCCTTTGGGGAAGGCATTGCCCTGCTTTGTCCTGTCAAAAACACATCCCCGTGGGAGGGGCCCTGCATTCAGCCCTCAGTGGGCTTGAGCTTGTCTGCCCTTGTAGTCTGTTGTGTATGCACGGACTGGCCAGTCCTGGGAACACTCTGGCCCCTGGCTCAGAACCCTGCCGTGGTTCCCCAGTGCCTGCCAGGTCCAGCCCAAACCCCTGGTCCCGGGCCTTCCTTGCTCCAGGAATCTCCACTTTGAGGGGAGGTGAGTGCGGCCTCTGGAACCAGGCACACTGGGTTGAAAGCTGGCTCTGTATGACCTTAGGCAAGTCACTTAACTTCCCTGTGCCCCAATTTTCTCCCTTGCAGAGCAGTTGTGAGAATTATATAGGTTCATATATGCACAGTGCTTAGCGCAGCACCTGCTATGCAGGAAAATTGTCAATAAATGTTAACTGTCACTGTTATTGTTTCCTTCCAGGAGCCAGAAGGGACCTGAGATACGGCCTCCGTCCCATCAGGGCTTGCAGCTCAGCTCTGACCTTCCAGACTGAGCCAGCATCTTCCAGGCCACCTGGGAGCTTGTTGGAGACTCAGAGCATCAGGCCCCCCTGGGGATCCTAAAGCAGCAGGTGGGTGGCAGGAGGGGCCTACAGCCCTCTGTGGGACAAGAGTCCGCCAAGCCCCCATCCCAGCCTTAGACTAGTCCACCACGTCCGCCCGCCCTCTTCCCCCTGCCTCTCCCAGTACCCTCTGTCTCTCCTGCAGGAAGAATGCCTGTCAACCCTGTGGCCTGAGCGCCCACAGCTCCTACTTCTTGGAGCCTCAGTTTCCTCAAGTAAGAAAGGGGATAAAAACACCCACATCATGGAATTCATGTCCAGAGAGGTCATGGATGAACAGTGCACGGCCGAGGCAGGCAGTGAGGGCTGACTATCATTACTGCCTGCACCCCATGCCTGGTGGGTCTTGCCCTCTGTGCTGGGGTCCCCGCGGGGATGAGGGAAAGACCTGTTGACCGGGGGGCTGGGGTGAACCCTAGGAGCTGAGAGGGAGCACATGATGACTGGAGCTGGAGGGTGGCCAGGGCTCACCCAAAACAGCCTGATGAGGGAGGAAGGAAGGGAGGGCAAGCCGAGCACACCCTGGGCCCCAGAGGAAGTTGAAAGCCGGCTGCGGTGTGACAGTTCAGGGGCCTGCACCACGGCGCTGCACCCCACCCCTACCTGCTGACATCAGTGGGGAGTGCAGGACCCCAGCACGGCCCCCTCCCCCAGGCTCTGAGCCTGTGAGGCAGGATCCCAGCCTGGGGGCTCCCTAGGCTGTTCCCTGCACGCGCCCGAGAAGATGGCAAAGCCTTGTGTCTTTAGGTCAGCATTGCCCTCTCCAGGCTCCTTTAATGAAAGGCAACCCTTTAATGAAGGGCAACCGTTTAACGGCACCTCTTCACGTCACCCCATCGCCTCACTTCTCCCAGGTGTGGCCCTAGAGTCTATTAAGCATCTACTATATACCAGGTGGTGACACATCCACAAGGTCATTTAATCCTTCACAATACCCTTAGGAAGGCATTTAACAGATAAGGAAATCAGCTCAAAGAGGCTAAGTAACCTGCCTGAGGTCACACAGCTTGTAGGTGGCCAAGCTGGCCTTCCAATGCAGGCCCCGTCATGAAGTTCCTCATGCCTATGGGTGGGTGGATTCACACTGGAGGAGCCCTCAGAGAGCCAGTGCACCTAGGTCTCTTGTTTGTCAAGGAGGAAATGGACACCAGCACCAGATGTCAGTGCCCCAGGCCATGCCACAGGCTTCTGGAAGAACCAGGCAGGATTAGAGAACTTTCTTTTGGCATTGGAGGCCTGGCAGGAGGGGCTCTGCTGGGAAAGCTCCTTCCTTTACTGACACCAGGTCTCCACTCAGAGGCTACCTCCTCAGAGAGAAGCCTTTCTGGACAGTCCCGGCAGAAGGAGAGCTGTATTACCCTCCAACTTCTAACCTGTCTTTATTTTTCTTCATGGTACACACTGTCACTTGCAGTTTTATGTATCGAATTATTTGTTATCTCCCCACCGCCACCCCAACTGGAACGTGAGCTCCGTGAGTCAGGGAGAGTCTGTCTTGTTCCCTTGCCTAGAATAGTACCTGGCACAAACTCAACAATTTTTTGTGGAATGAATGAATGAATGACTGAATGAAAGGAGTCAGGTGGTAAAGGAAGAAGTTTATACTTACAGGGGAAAGTTTGCTGTGAAGACAGACTTATTAAGGGCAAGCTAAATAGACCAATCTAGGTGGAGGAGGGGAACGAGAAGCATTTTAGAAAAGGGAAGGGGCCATGTACAGCCATGTGGTCTGGCACAGAGACTAAAGTGAATGGTGCCCCTGCCACTTGTACAGTTCTCAACTTGTGCAACAGTGCATGGCACCCCCGGGGAGGGGGGAGAACCCAACAGTTTTGGCCCCCTCAGCAGCGATGAGTGGAGGCAGCTCTACAAGTACCAGCGGCTGGAGGAACGGGCTGTTCCCTCCACGAGGATGCCACGTGGTCGTGGTTAGCAGTGTGCCATCCGGTGATGGTGGCTCTGTCACCACAGATGGTCGTCCAACCCCGGGGGGGACAACTGTTCTGCTGTTAGCGAACTCTGGTACCTGGAGTACCCAGCGGGACGTGGGTGGGGAAATCACCCTGACACACCCCACAGACACACACCAAACTCAGCAAAGATCATCACCGCAGCGGTGGCACCTGGGGGGCTAGGGGGGTTGTTTCCTGGGCCAGCGGTGAGCTCTGAAGGAAGAGGACACTGTGTTCTGAGACGTCTTCGCGGGCTCAGCGAGGAGCCTGTCCCAGCCCCCCTCCTCCTCCATGGCCCTGCAGGCCAGGCACAACAGCTACCAGCCCCAAGATGGTGAGGCCTGGCTTCCATGAGTCACCTTGCCCAAGCGAGCTTGCTGGGTGATGTTATCGGTTCCTCTGCTTACTTAATCCCTTGGTTGACATCACCACCTCCTCCATCCTTCTCGGCACTGCAGCCTGCAGCCTGGCGTATCCTGGAAGGGAAGGCGCTGGAGGGCTCTTGCCAGAAGCTACCAGGGCAGGTAAATTAGGACCCTCAGCTCTTTGGTCTTCAGGCTCAAGGCTCTTGGCCTAGTTCCTTGCTGCATGTGGGCCTTGGTTTACCTCCCAGGAAATGCTGTCTGGAATCAGGTCTGAGAGACACCTACCCACCCCTGCCCCGTACTTACTCCCTCTCTCCTTGTTCAGATGTGGGCCAAGCTGCTCGCCCCTCAGTGTGTCCAGCTGGATCCTTGGGGCGCAGTCCCCCCGTCCAGCCCTCTGCTGTCTCAGCCATTTGCTCCTGTTTGGACTTGTGCAGGCCCAGCTACCCCCAGGCCTCCGTGTTGGGCCTCTGGGTTCCCAGGCTCAGGCTCTGCTGCTCCTCCATCTAGTCACCCTGCCTGGGGACCTGGCTCCCTCAGAGGCCTCCCCCAACTCTTTCCCCTGCCTCTGCCCACCCCCACCCCAAGCAGCCTCCTGGGAGCCTAAGCCAGTCCTTTTCATCCGTAGCCCAGGATTCCCTCTCTCCTCCTCTCGCTTTGTCGCTGTTCCCCTGCTGACCCAATGTGGTCAGTGGCACAGGGAGGGTGCCATGGGGTCAGTAGAGCAGTGACAGGGGCGACCAGAGACATGTGCTCTTTCGTTTCAGCTTCCCCCGGTCTCCCATCTGTGGCCAAGTGGGATGAGAAGCGAGGGGTTCAATCCTCTCCCCACACTGTCCTACTCTGTCTCCTCCCCACCATTAGAGATGGACAGCAGGGGGTGAGGCTGAGAGGCCACCAGGTGAGGCTCAGGACCTAGTCCATGACGGGAGGCTGCCCAAGCCTGGACTGCCAGGGGGGCGGTGAGGGAAGGGGGGGGCAGGAAGAAGAGCCAACCCTTTGAACTGCTGGACAGCATCCTCTGTGGCCCCTGGGAGACAGCTCCTCCAATGTCCCTCCCTGGGGCCAGGGAAGGGGGAGGGGGAGGTTTCTCAACACCAGTCACTTTTACTCCAGTTGTTTGACCAAAATGAATTGTTCTTAGCAGGAAAAAGAAAAAAACACACAAAAAAACCAAAAGCCCCACCATTGAGGTCACTCCTATTACCCTAGCAGCTGATGAAAAGATCCTGAGAACAGACAACACACCTGGGCCGGGGCTGCTGTCCTTCCCGTGCCCCCATTCTCCCTGCCTGCCCACTCTGCACCCAAACACTGGCTACTGCCCCAGCATCCTGGAACATTGCAGAATACTGTTCCAAATAAGGAGGAGGTGGGCCCGGAGAGAGGCCTGGTGGAGCAGGCCTGGTCTCAGTCCCACACACCCCAGTCTTGCTGGCTCTCTGTTCCCCCAACTGCCAAATGGGGGAAACCACTGAAGAACCAATGAAATAATTAATGTGAAAGTGCTTGGCAGTGATCACTAGCCAGCCAGCAGGCTGGGGTCCTGTAGAGAAGGGAAAAGGGAGTTAGGGAGGGTTTCAGAGAAGAGGTCACGTCACCCCTCAGTGATTTAAGAACATTAAATCAGTTGACTACATCTGCTCTTGGAATCTTGCAGGTTCCCTTTAGGTCCTGGATTGAGTTCTTATTAATGCCCTCAGAGACATGCACACCTTGAGAATGATGGGCACCATTGCTGAGCTCAGCTTGTGGTCTACTCAGATCCCTGGATCCTCTTTCAAGTTTGAGAACACAGGGTCATCAGTTTAGTCCAGTGGGTGTTCTGCTGTAGTACTTCCCTCCTTGGCTGGAGACTAAGCTCAAGTTCTAGTCAACCCTGGCTGCTTTCCTCGTTGGAGAGTGTAGCCTGATTTCAGCTGCAGTTTGAGCTTTTATCCCCTTTAACCCTGAGCCCAAAGCTCACCTACACTCACATAGCCCACACATACCTCAGACTCATTTATCCCAGACCAAACTTGTAATCTTTCTCTCACTAGCCCCTTCCTTCACTTGTGTTCTAGGAGCTTAGTTCATGGTAAGACTCCCCACCGCCCAAGCCGGAGGCTGAGTCATCCTTGACCACAGCCTTCTGTCCACCACATCTGATTATCCATCTCATCTAGTGGATTCTAACACTGGTATCTTTTTTTTTTTTAACATCTTTATTGGAGTATAATTGCTCTACAATGGTGTGTTAGCTTCTGCTTTATAACAAAGTGAATCAGTTATACATATACATATGTTCCCATATCTCTTCCCTCTTGCGTCTCCCTCCCTCCCACCCTCCCTATCCCACCCCTCCAGGCGGTCACAAAGCACCGAGCTGATATCCCTGTGCTATGCGGCTGCTTCCCACTAGCTAGCTATCTACCTTACGTTTGTTAGTGTGTATATGTCCATGACTCTCTCTCGCTTTGTCACAGCTCACCCTTCCCCCTCCCCATATCCTCAAGTCTGTTCTCCAGTAGGTCTGTGTATTTATTCCTGTCTTACCCCTAGGTTCTTCATGACATTTGTTTTTCTTAAATTCCATATATATGTGTTAGCATACAGTATTTGTTTTTCTCTTTCTGACTTACTTCACTCTGTATGACAGACTCTAGGTCCATCCACCTCACTACAAATAACTCAATTTCGTTTCTTTTTATGGCTGAGTAATATTCCATTGTATATATGTGCCACATCTTCTTTATCCATTCATCCGATGATGGGCTCTTAGGTTGTTTCCATGTCCTGGCTATTGTAAATAGAGCTGCAATGAACATTTTGGTACATGACTCTTTTTGAATTTTGATTTTCTCAGGGTATATGCCCAGTAGTGGGATTGCTGGGTCATATGGTAGTTCTATTTGTAGTTTTTTAAGGAACCTCCATACTGTTCTCCATAGTGGCTGTACCAATTCACATTCCCACCAGCAGTGCAAGAGTGTTCCCTTTTCTCCACACCCTCTCCAGCATTTATTGTTTCTAGATTTTTTGATGATGGCCATTCTGACTGGTGTGAGATGATATCTCATTGTAGTTAACACTGGTATCTTGACTCTTCCTCCCCTCTTCCCCATTCCCCACACCCCCCAGTTTTTGTAATAGTATAAATCCTCATCTCTTTTCTTAAGAGTGGCTAGTGGAACCAATCAGACTTCCTGGGCCATCTTCCACCCAGCCGATGTGATGACACCTTCCCCTGCTGGTGGCTCCTGCCTGCCTCTCTGCCCTCATGTCCCAGCACTGCAGGACACGCACAGCCCAGCCCATGAGCGTGCTGGAAACAGCCGGGCCAGACTCCTTCCTTATGTTTGCTCAGGCTGCTGGGAATGCCTTTCCTTCCTTGTCACCTGCAGAGCAATCCCTCCTTCAGGAGGCCTCTCAACTGGATATATGTGTGGGTCACTCCTTCCTCAGTACCCCACTCTGCTCTGTCCATTCCGTGCGGAGTGGCTGAGGGTGCGCTGCCCTATGGTGCCTCCCCAGCCACAGAGGGACCTTCATCCTCTCTCTACCTAGACCCCGATCCCACCAAGAGCATGGTGGGTACACGCCAGGCAAATCTGGGTGGGATCCAGTTTTGCCTGTTTCCCACTGGGAACCTCAGACAAGTTACTTATCTCTGAGCATACTTTTCCTCATCTGTCAGATGGGGTAATATCATTACCTGCTTCCCAGGATGGGTAACTGAGCCAGTCAAGTGCTTGGCACAGAGCCTGGCACATCATGAGAGGGCAGCAAATAGCTCTCATGGTTTCCACTCTTGTTATTAATCACTAGGACCTGGGAGAAAGTGCAGACAACTCAGGGCGGCTGACACCTCAGCCCTTCTCTCCCCTCCCCAGACTCTGCAGTACAGTCCCTTCATCCCCTCTGCCCTTGTTCAGAGCCCCCTGTTCGCCCCCTTTCTGGTTGTCTGCTCTTGCCACCTAGACGGGGGCTTGGGCAAGGCCACCTCGTACCCTTTTGCCAGTCCTTCCTCCCAGGACCCAGTGCTGTCCACATGGGGCTGTGACACCCAGTGTCAGAATTGTTCTCAGCCTGGGGGCAGTGTGGGCTGCCATGCTCATCTCCTTACTGCAACTGTGGTGGCTTGCTCAGTAAGACCCCAAAGTTTGCCCCCAACCACACAGGGAGTGAGATGCTGAACTGGCATGCTGATATACCCTGGTCTTCTGGCCCCAAGGCCAAGACTCTATCCATTCTGCCCTGCTGTTGTCCCTTCCAGTCTTTTTTGCATCTGTATGACTCAGTCTCCTCATCTGCACAATGGGCATAAAAATGCCTTCTCCTCCTTCTCTGTCCAGAGGAGGGGAGAAGAATACGGTTAGGATGGGAAGCTGGGAGGAAGTGGAGACCGAGCTGTGTACAAGGCAGGCGAGCCTGGCTGGGGTGAGGACTATAAGAGGATAAACAGGAGGTGAGGGAGGCCAGTCCAGTCTCCACCCTTCCAGCAGCCCAAGTCCGGTGCCTGAGTCCACAGCGCCCCCTGCTGGCAGGTCAGCCAGAAGCTCCCTGTGGGCAGCACCTGCCTCAAGCTTCACATTTTCCTCTGGTGACCACTGGGAAGGTGTCGCCCCTCCCCTCAGGGAGCCCAGTCTGAGGGTGGGAGCAGGTGTTTCTGTCTGAGAAGGGAACTTCCTAGGCCAAGGGGTTCAGCATTCTCCTCCCGAGAACCTGCTGAAATCTCTTCCAGAGAGAAAGATCTGCAGGCTGGCAAGAAGGCCGGTGGTCTGCTCCAAGCCCAGCAGCTACGCTTTGATTAGGACTCCCTCCTCCTCCCCTCCCCCTCCCCCCACCCCTATCCCATAAGGACCATGGGGGAGACAGGTGAGGGCAGATGCTGAGAAATCAGGGTGAGGGGCTGCCCAGGTTCTTTGCTTGCCTTCGGGCCATGTCCCCTAATCAGCACCCTCACCATCTAGAGATGGTCCTCCCAGCCCTCCAGAACCCAGGTCCACCTTCCTCCTTGTCAGGACTTTTCTCCAAATTGGCGGCAGTTTCATCATCTCTGCATTTCCTTAGCCTGATTCTGGGTTAGGTGTTGGGGATTCGGGGAACAGCAAGCCCCCTAACTAACCCCCCAGGAGCTCAGACATGCCACTATTCCCCCTCTGCTCTCCCTTCCCACTCATCCCCAGTATCTTTCCAGGGCTCCAGGACCTGCTCTGCAGGGCAGCCTCAACACACCCAAGATTAAAATGCAGCCACGGGCTTCCCTGGTGGCGCAGTGGTTGGGAGTCCGCCTGCCAATGCAGGGGACACGGGTTGGTGCCCCGGTCCGGGAGGACACCACATGCCGCGGAGTGGCTGGGCCCGTGAGCCATGGCCGCTGAGCCTGCGCGTCCGGAGCCTGTGCTCCGCAACGGGAAGGCCACAGCAGTGAAAGGCCCGCGTACCACACACACACACAAAAAATGCAGCCAGTTGTGGCCACCCTCCTGCCCCCTCCCTGGAAAGTCTCCATTTACCACTCCCAACCCTGGGCTCTGTTCACTGTCCTTGAGACTTTCCCCTCGAACTGCATCCTTCCTGGACTGTTTATATAAGGACCAGATCCTCTTCTAGGAAGTCTTCCTGGGTGGATCCCAGCCTCAATGATTTTCCTGAATTCAGTCTTTTCCAGGATCTCCTGGCACAGACTGCTGTGCACTGGGTACGTTCTTATCCTATTATCCTATCTGTCCCACAGAAGCTCTGGGCCTCAGGAGGGAATACCTCTGTCACCTCCTTCCCTGGTGAGACATGGGGCCATCCATACACGATCCTTTAAGTCCACTTACATCAGTGGTTCTCAGCTGGACACAATTTTGCCCCCAGGGGATATTTGGCAATATCTGGAGACTTTTTTGGTTGTCACAATTGGGAGGTGGAGCTACTGGCATCTCGTGGGTAGAGACCAGAGATGCTGTTAACCATCCTACAATGTACACAACAGCTCCCACAGCAAAGAAATATCTGGCCCCAAATGTCAATAGTGGCAAGGTTGAGAAACCCTGATTTAAATAAATCCACAGATTGAGGATTAAAATAGTGGCCAAAAAAGGGGCAATGGCTCAGGCGGGGGAAGGGCCAGAGCAGGCGTCTCATAACAGACACCGGCTTCCCCTCCACGTGGGCTTTATACTCCCATGTGCCTTCTACACCCTTCTGTGGGCCTGTCGTGTCTTGTGTAAGTGGAGGCGACCTGACTCAGAGGCAGAGAAACCAGGCGCTGCCTAGACAGCTCCTGGGGAAGTGGGCTCTGTGTGGAGAACGCTTTGGGAGCCAGGGGTGATTTTGCCTCAGTTTAGTCATCTCTAAAATGGGGATGGGCATTCCCTTCCAGTCCAAATGGTCAAAATGGTCCTAAACAGTATCTCTCTGATGGGCACAGTCATTTTCCCCTCTGCTGATGGGCAGGAGCCCTCCCACGGGGTGGAGGGTGGAGTACTAGCCACCAGCCCCTTAAACAGACGTGGGGGGTTATTGTGGCTCTAATTGCCCTCCCAGGAAACAGCTGTCAGAACAAGACCCCTTTGATAGGCTTCATCAAAGCTGCCTCCATGACCCCTGGGGACTGACTGGGGGAGGGGGCGGGTCCTGAGGCTAGCTGGTGACTGGGAGTGGCTGAGAGGTGGGCCACTGTCTGGCATCTCCCTGACCCCACTCCCTTCTCCGAATGGTCCCTTTCCAGGACCAGACTTTGGGCAGAGGTAGGAGTCTCAGCCGAGAATCTGGGCTTGGGCACAGCCTTAAACTGGACCTTGGTAGGGACTTTTCTAGGATCAGGCTGCTAGAGGGAGTAGGGTTCCCCCAGTAAACAACAAATCATTTTTTTAGTATCAGTATATCCCAACTATTGCACGGGACGTGCTTATAGTCAAAATGATTCGCTATTGGTCTGAAATTCAAATTTAACTGAGCATCCTGTATTTTCATTTGCTGACTCTGGCAAGTCTACTTCAGGGCCAGGGGGCTGCAGGCTGGTGCAGAAGCAGGGAGGTTTCAGCCATGTTCCACCCCAGGACAGCTGCCTCAGGCCCACCCAAGTCAGGCTGTACCTGCTGAGTGTTTCCTGAGGCCAGCCTTGTGCTAGGAGCAGTGGGGGTGACATTCTCTGAGGCCCACGGCTCTGCCTGCAGATCTACCCACATACTGCAGCTCAGTGGGCCTGGGTGTGGGAGCAGCGTTACTGCACGGGGTCTGGAGACCAGGCTGGTCAACGGGAGCTCTCCTGCAGATGTGGCCACTGTTTTCCAAAAGTCAAGAGATACCATTGTGATGAATAAAATGCACATTTGTTTAAAGGCAAGCATTACATAGTGGCTTTTGGCTCTTAAAGCTTTTTCTCAAGAAAATACCCAAAGTGTAATTACTAGGGGAGAAGGATACTTCTGGGGCTTTCATGCTGGAAAAAAATCTGAGGACGATTAAGTCTGAGGATTCTAGGACTTGACATTTCATGGACCATGGACCCAGTGGGCATCTGGTGAAGCCTATGGACTTTTTCTTGGAATAATGTTTTCAAATGTATAAAATTAAATCCACAGGACTACAAAAGAAACCAGTGGTGCAAAAATACAGTGGTCAAAACACGAAGGAAACAGCTTTATAAAAGAGTAATACACACACTTCTCTACTTACACTTTGGTGGTGATCATTTTAAAGCAGTGATGGGTAGATATTTCAAAAGATTGGCAACAATTCCAATGTGATCTCAAAATCTCTGTGATTTCTGTTGGTGACAAAGTCACAGTTTCTGCAAATACTACTGTAGATTGTTCCCTGCATTTACAATAAGGGAAATGCTAAATTTCAGTTAGATGCTAGTGAAAATAAAGATGTATATTTTTTTCTCATCCAAAGTCATGGATCCCTGAATTCTATCCACAGACCTCCTGGCGTGGGGAAGGTGGTATCTGGGGTCCTTAGGTTAAGGGCACCTGCTCTGGAGGGAAAGCCCACAAGAGGGACTTAGAATAGAGCACAGGCAAGAGTCACGCATTCTCAGAGACAAGGAGAAATCAAATAGAAACGTAATGGGCAACCTGAGGGTGTGAGTCTGTGTGTAGGTGGACTGTGTCTGCCCACAGGACCCCTGGGAAGACCCCGAGGATGCTCCCACTTGCACTGCCTGAGCCAGACTTGTAGTCCCTGGGTTAAGCATTACCCTCTGTGTCCACAGCCACAAAAAAAGATCTGAACGTTATCCACCTTCCAAACGCTCAAAACATTGCAGTTCAGGAGGCAGCCCAAATATCCCCAGAAGAGCGCCCACAAGGAGAAACAAGCTTGACCTCTATGCCATCATCAAGTTCCCCCTGACCACTGAGTCAGCCATGAAGAAGATAGAAGACAACAGCACACCTGTGTTCATTGTGGAGGTCAAGGCCAATGAGCACCAGACTGAACAGGATGTGAAGAAGCTCTATGACTTTGACGTGGCCAAGGTCAACACCCTGATAAGGCCTGATGGAGAGAAGAAGGCATATGTTCGACTGGCTCCTGACTATGACGCTTTGGATGTTGCCAACAAAATTGGGATCATCTAAACTGAGTCCAGCTGGCTAACCCTAAGTATAAGATTTTTCACTATTGAAAAAAAAGGCATTGCCCTCTGACATCCTCCCCCCCTAGTGTGGAGTGTGTGGTCCGACCCAAGGCACTGGGGGCTGGGGCCTGGGCCTTTTGGAGAGAAGGCCCTGAGGGGAAAGCCTCAGGCAGGGCTGGTAACCTGGTGAGGAGGCCCTGGTTTTTGTATTTTATTTTTAAATTTAAGTGGCGGAAGGACTCACACAATACAAACACAAATGCGGACCTGAAAGTACCTAGGCAAATTGATAAGCGTTTTGTCACAGGAATCAGGACATTATCATGAGGACGTCTGGAATTTATAAATAATGCCCTCTTTCAGGATGTCAGCTCTAACCCCCAGTCTGACCGCTTGTTAAAGCATGAGGCTGAGTCAAGCTAGAATAACTGCTTTCCAAATATTTGACAATGGAATTAATCTTGAACTCACTGTGGATCAATGCCTTTTATTTTTATTTTTTCCAGGCTTATTGAGATATAATTGGCATATAACATTGTGTAAGTTTAAGGTGAGCAACAATGATTTGATATATGCATAAGTTGTGAAATGATTATCACAATAAGTTTACCTACCATCTATCAGCTCACATAACTCCGATTGTTTTTCTTGCGATGAGAACTTTTGAGATCTACTCTCTTAGCGACTTTCAAATATCCAATCCAGTAATGTTAACTGTAGTCCCCCTGCTGTATATTACATCCCCAGGATGGATTAATGCTATAACTGAAGTTTTACCTTTTGACTACCTTGGCTAATTTTCCCCACCGGCCCACCTCTACCTCCGGTAACCACCAATCTGTTTTCCATTTATCTGAGCTCGGGCTTTTTTAGATTCAGCATAAAAGTGAGATCATACTCTGTCTGACTTCTTTCACTAGGTCCTGGTTCTGAGAGGACTGAGGACTGTGGGCACCTTTGGAGTGAGGGGGAGGGACGGTGTGTCCAGCCTGGGTTTTGTCTTGGTGGGGTGGGAGAGCACAGGATAAGATGCAGGCGGGGAGGAAACCATAAGGAAGTTTCTGGAAATCTGTGCATTTTGCCTCCTTTCTTAACTTCCCTTCCCCTCCCCTCACCCCTCCTCCTACCCAGAACCAGGATCCAATTTCCTCTTTTTTCAAAATAGAACTCAAAAACGGATTTAATCTCTGGGGATTGATCTGTGGAGAGAACTTGTAGAGGCAAGTTGTCTCTTATGTTGTAAGAGAAATACATATATATTGAGTCTGAAAATAAAAAGTCTGTTTGGCATGTGAAGCTTCTCACATCTCTGGCTGCTGGTCACCTGCATCCTGCCTGCACTGGGCATCACTGAGAGCCACACCTCAGGGTTGGTGTCCCTCTGCTACCCCCAACCCATGGGGACCTTTCAAAATAACCACATGGAAACCCTAATTTGGGGAGGGACTAGCACCATGTGACCCACGGTGGAGGCTAGGAATGCAGACTCCTGGGCCCCCTTCCAGGCTAATGCGTTGGAATCTCCTAGTTGCTACTGGGGATTCTGCTGCATAGGATCCACAAAGTCCACTCTGAGCAACCTTGGCCCCTTGGCCAGTGGTCCTGCACACTCTGCTCAGAGCTGGGGCCTCTCTTTCTGCAGTGCTTCAAAGCCTGGGCTTTGGGATGGAACTTTCAAGCCCTTGAGAACCCCCTTCTGTTGTTCTCAGTCATTCTGAAGTGGGGTCAGATGTGGTGGGATGGGTGGTGTTCCGTGTATGAACCATGTGCCAGGTGCAGAGAGGGCACGGGGTGACACAGAATGACGTGTTGGAATCACCTGCCACGTGTCGTCTCAGCCCTACTCCAGTGGTGTAAGAATGATGCCTCCTGACCTCCCATCACTCATGGAGACAAAACAGAGAGTGCCACAGACATCCTGGGCCTTCCAACCTGCTGGGATAAGCTGTCTCTGATCCACCGTGGGCCACCCGTGTCTGTGGTCCTAAGAGTCAAAAAGCCTTTTCCACCAAACTTTATGTTCCTACTAGGAGTCACCAGGCCGGCATTTCCCAAACTGTCTTCTGAGCACATCATGAAATGTGGTAAAGTACAGTTGACCCTTGAACAACGTGGAGGTTAGGGGTACCAACCCCCGCACTGTCGAAAATCTGTGTATAGCTTAGAGTCGGCTCTCTTTATAGGTGGTTCTGCAACCTCAATTCAGCCAACCGCTGATTATGTAGTATTGTAGCATTTACTGTGGAAAAAAATCAGAGTATAAGTGGACCTGCACGGTTCAAACCCATGTAGTTCAGGGGTCAACTATATTCTCCCATGAATGTGCAAAACTAGCAATATTTTCCTTTAAGATTTATTTTGAAAAAATATGTGTATGGAAAGTGACAAATATGTGCATACCCTTATCATCCTATGATCATCCGCCTTTACAAAATGAGATGCTCTATCTGAAGGTGGCAAGAATTCATACTGGGACTTGTGCATTGCAGAAACAGTGTTGAGATGCTGTGGCCCAATACATTTGGAAATGCTATGCTGGACTCTGAGGTACTTGAGGACAAGCGTCAGGACGGGTGTCCCCTCGTGTGTTGGTGGACCGTTACACTGGGGACCCCCGAGGAGCCACACACACGCTCTGGTCTTCATGCCCTTGTATAGCCCTCTCCCACAGGTGGGCTCAAACATGTGACCGGCTCTGACCAATGTGCCATCAGAAGCATGATGCAAGCATTGATCTGACAAGTGCTTGCTTCTCCTCTTGGGGCTTGTCCTCTTGGAACACTCTTGGGGAAGCCAGCCACAAGCTATAAAGCAACATGGGTAGACTAGAGAATGATGCAACAGCACTTGGAGCTTGATAGACCATGCGCGAGGAGGAGCCGAGGCTCCAGATATTTTACTGAGGTCTCCTTGGGCTTTCTAGCCTAGCCCAGCTGAATGAGTGGCACAGCTGATGTCGCCTGGAGCAGAAGAACCACCCAGCTGAGCCCTGCCCAAATTCCTGATCCACAAAATCACGAAGAAGAATAAACTGTTGCTGTTTTGAGGTACTAAGTTTTGGGATAGTTTGTTACGTAGCAACAGGTAGCTGAGATACTTATAGTAGGTGAGTAATAAATGTGTGAGAAATGAGTGGATGGCAAACCATGTTTTCAGCTCTGGGGTTAATCCCTTGCTCACACTGGCCCTGATATTCATCAAGCCTTGATCACATATACTTTCTCCTGCGATTCCTGTGATGCTTAATTTTATGTGCCAACTTGACTAGGCCATGGAATGCCCAGATAATTGGTCAAACATTATCCTGGGTGTTTCTGTGAAGATATTTTTGAAGGAGAGTAACATTTAAATTGGTAGACCAATAAAGTAAATTGACCTCCATTATGTAAGTGGGCTTCATCCGATCAGCTGAAGGCTTGAATGGAACAAAAGGCTGACCCTCTCCCAAGCAAGAGAGAATTCTCCTGCCTGACAGCTTTCAAACTGGGACGTTGACCTTCCCTGCTTCTACAGCAGCCTTCTAGCCTTCGGACTCAAAGTGGGACATCGGCTCTGCAGATTTTGGACTCACCAGCCTCCATAATTGCATAAGCCAATTCCTTATAATAAATTTCCTTATCTGTAGATCTAGATCTATAGGTATATGCTATTCGTTTTGTTTCTTTGGAGAACCCTGAGTAATACAGATTAGGGTACCGGGAATAGGGTTGCTGCTATAACAAATACCTAAAAACGTGGAAGTGGCTTTTGAACTGGGTAATGGGTAGAGGCTTGGGGTGCTTGCTGGAAAAATCCTAGATTGCCCTGAAGGGACTGTTGATGGAACATTAAAGGCGATTCTGATGAAGACTTAGAAAGAAAAGGAGAGAGCTATAGAGAAAGCTGTAGAGAATAGGTATATCCTCTTGAAGAGAATGCTTCTGGAATATGAACAGTAATGCTGCTTCTGGTGAGACCTCAGGAGGAACACGGTATTGGAAGCTGAGGGCAAAGTGATCCTCGTTATAAATGAGCAAGGAACTTGTCTCAGTTACGATCCAGTGTTCTGTGGAAGGTAGGACTTGTATGTGACAACCTTAGATATTTAGCAGAGGAGATTTCTAAGCAAAGTGTTGAAAATGTGGCCTGGCTTCTCCTTACTGCTAAGAGTAAAATGTGAGAGGAGAGAGATAAATTGAAGAAATTATGAAGCAAAAAGGAACCAGAATTCGAAGATATGGAAAATTCTCAGCTTATCTATATTTCAAAAAATAAGAAAGCAGCATTCCAGAGAAAACACCAAGGGTGCAGCTAGATGATCATTCCATAAAGAGATTATCCACAGATTTAATCAGCCATCTCAGCTGACGTCAGGAATAGAGATGGGATTATATTGGCAGAATCATGCCAGCGGGGACTAAAGGGGAGAGAGAAAACGGAGTGGAGGAAGGCTGTCAGATTTCTGGGATCTACTGGACAGGACAGTAGAGTATCCAGATTCAGATTTTCAAGAAAAGGGAACAACGACCATGAAGATGATTCAGAGATCATCAGGGCTGCCACTCCCACCTCAGGCCCAGGGGACATGGCTGTTTCAAAGGGTGGGGCCACTTCCTCAGTTTCAGAGGGCCAGGATGCCATCAATCAGTGCCTCAGAGGCAAGGCTGCCCAGCAGAGCTGAGGGGGCAGGGTCACTGCCTAGGGTCATGGGGTGATGCTACTGCACCAGTGGGCATGGAGGGTAGGACATTGAGCTGAAGAGGATCATTCTGGAACCTTAAGATCAAATGGAATTTGCCTTGCTAGTTTTGGACTGGCTTGGGACCTGTTACCCCTTTCCTCTTTCCAATTTCTCCCTTTTGGAATGGGAACGTCTGTTCCGTGCCTGTCCCACCATTGTGTTTCGGTTGTGTCTTGGAAGTACAGAACTTGTCTGGTTTCACTGCTTCACAGCTGCAGAGTTTTGCCTCAGAATGAATCATACCTCGAATCTCATCCATATCTGGTTTAGATGATATTTAGTGAGACTTTGGACTTGGAATTGATGCTGGAATGGGTTAAGACTTTGGGGGCTGTTGGGATGGGGTGAATGTATTTTGCATGTGAGGCGAATTCGGGGGGGGTACTAGTTGGCAGACTGTTGTGGACTGAAGGGGTCCCTCAAATTTACATGTTGAAGTCCTAACCCCCAATGTGACTGTATTTGGAAATGGGGCCTTTAAAAAGGTAATTAAGTTCAATGAGGTCATAGGGGTGGGGCCCTAATCCAATAGTACTGATGTCTTTACAAGAAGAAGAGACACCAGAGGTCTCTCTCTATCCTCGTGTACACAGATAAAAGGCCATGAAGCTGCATCTGCAAGCTGAGGAGAGAGGTCTCACCAGAAACCAAACTGGCCGGAACCTTGATCCTGGGCTTCCAGCCTCCAGAACTGCAAGAAGATAAATTTCTATTGTTGGGACTTCCCTGGTGGTGCGGTGGTTAAGAATCCGCCTGCCAATGCAGGGGACATGGGTTCGATCCCTGGTCCAGGAAGATCCCACATGCTGTGGAGCAACTAAGCCCGTGCGCCACAACTACTGAGCCTGTGCTCTAGAGCCTGCACACCACAACTGCTGAAGACCGCGCGCCTAGAGCCCGTGATCCACAACAAGAGAAGCCACCGCAATGAGAAGCCTGTGCATCACAACGAAGAGTAGCCCCCACTCGCTGCAACGAAGATCCAATGCAGACAAAAATAAATACATAATAAATTTATTTTTTAAAAAATTCTATTGTTTAAGCTACTCTGTCTATGATATTTTATTATGGCAGCCTGAGCAGACTAATGCAATTCCCCACAACAACTGATGAGTGAGGGGTTCATGCAGACTTGGATTTCAGTTCTAGCATTCACTGATTCAATTACTTAGCCAATATTTAAGTCCCACTATGTGTCAGACGCTGTCAGACCCTGGGTTTCATGGCAAGCAACATGGTCACAGTTCCTGTTCTTGTGGAGCTTAAAGTCATGTGAGGGAGGTGAACTTCATCAGATAATTACTCAAATAGACATAAGATAATAACAATGAGAAGTGCTATAGGGGGATGTCCCCTAGTCAAGAAGGTCAGGGAAAGTTCTTGGAGAGGTAACACCAGACCTGAGATACGAAGGGTAATTAGGAGTAAACCAGGTGAGGCAGGGAAGGATGGGTGTTCCACGCAGAAGGAACAGCATGTGCAAAGGGTACTCCCACCAAGGAGGGAGCCGGAGGGTGTTCAGGGGACTGGATGAAGGCCACCCTGACTTTCCAGAGTGGAGAGAGGAGGCGCGGAGGAAGAGGTGGGTCTCTCATGCTGGCAGATCACGGTAAGACTGTCTTATGAGCAGCAGGAAGCCACTGAGCTGTCCTAACCTGCGAGTTGGCATGGTCGGGTTGGCGCTGACTGGCCTGGGGCCGCTGTGTGGAAGAGGAGCTGCGTGGAGGCCAACGTGGAGGCTCTTGAGGGGTCCAGGAGAGATGTGTGGGGGCAGAAGGGGGGTGCTGGGCCAGAGTGGTGGCAGCGGCGGTGGAGAGAAGGGCTAGATTGGAGAGCTGTTTATTAAGGTAAGGCAACTGGGCTTTGGTGCTGAAGTGTGTATGGGAGGTGAGGGTGAGGGAGGAGTCCCTGCGTTGAGCACCTGGGTGAGGGTTGGTACCATCCAGTGAGGGAGAGAAGATGGGGAGGACCAAGGCAGGGGTGGGGCAGCCACCTACTGATTGGGTGAACTCGGCAGGCACTTTTAGACCTCTGTATGCCTCGGTTCCCTACGTAAGTGCTTTAAGTGAGATGATGTTTATAGAGTCGGGCTCAGAGCAGCTGCTTCTGCATATCAAGGCCCACCCGCCCCCCACCCCCCATCTTTTCCTCTGTGCGGTGGCATGGGCAGATGCTATTGTTCCCATTTTCACTTTATTTTATTTATTTTTTGTTTGCGGTACGCGGGCCTCTCACTGTTGTGGCCTCTCCCGTTGCAGAGCACAGGCTCCGGACGCGCAGGCTCAGCGGCCACGGCTCACGGGCCCAGCCGCTCCGCGGCATGTGGGATCTTCCCGGACCGGGGCACGAACCCGCGTCTCCTGCATCGGCAGGCGGACTCTCAACCACTGCGCCACCAGGGAGGCCCTATTGTTCCCATTTTAAGGATAAGGAAGCTGAGTCTCTGGAAGGTTGAGGTCTCACCCGAAGTCCCACACTGTTGGAACCAGGCTTATAGAGAGGTATTGGGAAGAGCCTTCCCTCTCTGCCAGGCTGCCTTTAATATCAGCTTGCAGTTCCCAAGAGCGGCAATGATTCATTCAGCAGCTCCTCAGTCATCATCACAGGCCTGGTGTGGGGTGGCGAAGAGGGGGCAAACTTCAGGTGGGAAATGCAGTTGGGGGAAGGGACAGAGGTGTGTTGCCATGAGGGCAGGCCCCGAGTCCTCAGAAAGGAAGGAAGTTAAATACCAAATAGCCAACTTCCAAAACAAAGGATCCTCACAGAGTCCAAGACGGGTGCTCTGGTTGGCAGGCAGCCTTCCCCTGAGCAGAGGTTCAGGCACCCAGACTCCTTCCATCTTGCGGGTCTGCCATCTCCTAAATCACGAGGTCATGGCAGAAGGGAAAATAGAGGTAGATGGGGCACACCTGCTTCTTAACATCCTCAGCCCAGAAGAGAGACAGAGTGCCTCTGTTCATGCTCTACCAGCTTGATGGCAAAGGAGATGGAAATGGAGTCCAGAGAGTACCCAGGAAGAGGAGAAGATGAATTTGGTAACCAGCTAACCAGTCCTGCTACAACAGGTCAGAGCTACAACTTGTTTAAGATGGTGGTGGGGAAGGGTGCCCAGGATCTTCTGGAAATTCCCTAGGACAGGAGAGGACCAGCCCTGGGGTCAGCAGGTTGGAAGAGCCGGGCTTGGTCCCAGTACACTGGTCGATAGTTGGCAGGAAGGACACTTCTGGGTACATGTTCATGGGCCAAGGCCAATGGGAAATCTATCCCGAGGTCCTTAAGAAACTGTACTATGAGGAGTTAGTGAGAAATGCCCCTGTGTATTATACCTACTAAAGCATTTGTGGCCTGGCAGAGAGAGGGGTGTTGTTGTGACCTTTAACTGGGTGGCTTCCACGCATTGAGAAGGGACATTTGAGCAAAGACATGAAGACACTGACTCATGAGGACGCTGGTGGAAGAGCAAAGGGAACAGCAGGTGCAAAGGCCCTGTGGTAGGAGTGGGCTTGCTGTGTTCAAGACCCCATTGTAATAATCTAGGCCAGAGATGAGGGTGGTAGCAGTGTGTGGGGATGAGGGGAGAAGTGGTTAGATTTCTGGCTCCATTTGTAGGTATACCTCTCCTTTTCTCAGTTCCTTCCTTCCTTTCTCAATTTTCTGGAAGGGCCTAATGAAGACACATTGAGGCATGTCCACTTCTTTACTCTTTTCTTGCCCCATGAGGGCAAGAACTGGGCCTGACTCCTTTCCGTACCCTCACACCTGGCACAGGGAGGGCCCCTGACCAGTGCCTGGTGAACACGTCTGTGGAGAGAAGTCACGTCCTCCTGAGTCATCAGTTTCCTGGGGCTGAGCCCAGGCCCTGCTTGTCAGCATGTTGCTCACTGATCTGGAAAGCTTTCCTGTCGTCTAGACACTCCCATCCCCGTGCTAGAGAGACCTTCTAAAGGAGGTCAGTGTACGCTATCAAAGGAGATAGGGCATGAGTCACAAGGAAGTCACGGGGACACCTGCTGGGAGACAACTTCACAGGTGCTCTCCCCCTGCTGGTTTCAGGAAGCGACAGGAGGCACCTATGGCTGCTCCCAGGAGGGACCCCAGGCCCAGACCAGCCAGGCCCTGAGCTCCAGCTGGGAGTGTGGGGCTTGCCCTGCTCCCTCATTGATGGCTGGAGGGATCCCCAGCAGCCTCCGAGGGGCCTCTTGAGCTTGGTCCCAGGGCATCCTTTACCCACACTGACTTGCAGCGCCTTCCCTGCAACACCCCTCTCCTCTGACTTTCACAGACGCTTCGGTGCAACTGCTGTTTACAGTCCAGCAGGCTCTGGATGTCTGAGAGGGCTTCGAGGAACTGAAGACCCCTGGGCCTTCAATTCCAAACGTTGCTGCAGGCTTCCGGTTTTTTTCCGGATTGCATTCTGAGAGTCATGTGTTTCCTGCGCTCTCATGCCAAAATTAACCGCCGTTTCACTTTTCCCACAGGTTTTCTCTCTCACACTGTGTGACGGGGTACGAAGGTGCAGCGGCTCCACACGTGTGAACTCTGGAATCGGACAGATTTGAGTGGGCATCGTAGCTTCTACCCTCACGAGCTGTTCCAGGAGCAGAGCCCTCTGAGCCTGTTTATTCATCTGTAAAATGACAATCCGAGTATCGACCTAAGAGCTTGGTTGTGAAGATTAAACTGAGGTAGCGATAACATGCGTAGACACACAGTGAATGCGGGTTATTATTACTCTTAATAACAGCCCACAGGAGAGGTGGGGCTCTTAGGACACTGCCGGCTCTGAGCCCCGCTTCCTATTTCCTCCAGCTTCTCGGGCAAGTTCCACTTTAGCCCAGAGCAAAATGAGAAAGCTCTGCATGTTCTGGGCCTTTGGGGAGACTGAGAACAGCTGAATCCATGAATGATGCCTCGGCAGGTGCCAGGGATGCCCAGCCCCACCCTCACCCGGTGCCAGAGCACTGCCTGCCAGACCCTTGTCAGCGGTTACAACCTCCAACTGCCTCCTGCTGCCCCAATTTTATCAAAAGCTCAGTTGAGAGAAATAAAGTTCATGGGGGTTATCTAAAGGCCATGCATTCCATCCATTCCTCCAGGTGAGACTTATCCCTGAACCAAGTCGGGCTCTCATGATGCCGAGTGCCTCTTGGACCACGTTATTTAGCCATCACAAAATCTTTACTATGTCCCTCCCTTATGGTGGGGCTTTCTGGAAAATGGCCGGAGGAGTCCCGCTGTTACATTTATTTGGGGATGCTGCTGTCGCTAGCAGTCACTGCCTCAGCCAGCACTGGCTATAAGACCTGGGAGCCGAATATATTTCAGGCTCCAGTTCCTGGAGAAGCTCTGCATCCTCAGAGGGTTTCTGATTATGGGCAATACGACTCATGAAACTGGCCCCAATTCTCATTTCACTTGGGCTACCAGGAAGCTCAGAGCCAAATTTGGGGCTCAGCTTGAAAAATCCTAGAGGGTCTCTTGGTCCGTCATGTAAGGAAGATGATTTCTTCCCAGATGCTGAGAGATAAGATGATGATAATGACGATGATTTTGTATGTATGTTTAAAAATCATATCTATTTAATTTACTTTCCTTTTTTTTTTTTTTTTTGGCTGCATCAGGTCTTAGTTGCGGCACACGGGATCTTCGTTGAGGCATGCAGGATCTTTTTGTTACAGCGCAGGGTCTGCTTGGGTTTCTCTCTGGTTGTGGCATGCAGGCTTCTCTTTAGCTGTGGTGTGTGGGTTTTCTCTTCTCTAGTTGAGGCACGTGGGCTCAGTAGTTGTGGCGCTTGGGCTCAGCTGCCTTGCGGCATGTGGGATCTTAGTTCCCCGACCAGGGATCGAACCCACGTCCCCTGCATTGGAAGGTGGATTCTTTACCACTGGACCACCAGGGAAGTCCCTGGTATGTATCTTGTCAATTACTTTAGGTCTGTAGTGGGACCAGAGTGGAAGTTTCCATCCTGAAAAACAAGGGATGGAGAACTGGCCAGGGTGAGTGGAGAAGGAGGTGGTGAGGGGGAGGAAATGGTGCAAGAAATGGTGGCTCTGGGATGGGCCCCTTTCTAGGCCACCGTGGAAGGGGTCAAGGGTCTAGTTTAACTGAACCAGAGGGCATGAAAAGAGGATTTTCCATGAATCTGTGAAGAGAACCGCAGCCATTGCTCAACTTGAACTTCTCCCTGTGGCCCCCCTCCGCCCCCCAGCTTTCTGGGTATTTTTGTGATGCTGTGAAACTCCGAAGCTTGCAGCGTCTCCTTTCTCTTCCTCTTTGCTCCCCAGCCCAGACACTCCCACCCACCTTTCCCTTTGTCCTCTTTGACCTTCTCCAACTCCCGCTTCCCTCCATCCCTCCATCCCGGGGCACAGGGGTAAGGGCTGGGCTGCCCACTGTGACTGCTCAGCCATCTCTGGGCGACACACGAATCCCTCTGGTCCAAAGCCCACAGGTTTGCTGCTGGAGCAAACAGAAGAGGGCTGAGGAGTCCAGACCCCTCAAGGAAAGAGTAACAGTAGAGCAGCGAACGTTAATTGAACCTGCCACTGTCTGCCAAACATTTAGGAACCATTACCATCGCTACTTTATCGGATTTATTTTAACGAGTCGTATGCCTCAGCAACTCACTGTCCCAGCCAGGCCCCTTCATCCACCTGTTTACCTGTCTATCTAGTCCCGGGGTTCTCAATTTCAACACCACTAACATTTGGGGCCAGATACTTCTTTGTTGTGGAGGCTGTTCTGGGCACTAGAGGATGCTCAGCAGCATCCCTGGCCTCTACCCACTAGATGCCAATACCAACCCCCACCCTGTGACAACCAAAACGTCTCCAGACATTGCCAAATATCCCCTGGTGGTTGCAGGGGACAAAATCACCCCCAGGTTGGGAACCACCATCCCTTTTATCCCAGCCTTCACTTGTATCTCCCCCTCTGATAGAACCTCTCTGACACATTAACAGGTATCCCATTTGTGTATGTTCTTGCAGCTCTGTTGACTGCCTGCCACGTCCTTTGCCCAGTTTTCTATCCCGGTTGCCATCTTCTTTTGATTTGCAAAGGGTAGTCCTTGTGTATTCTAGATATTGGTCCCATGCTGGTCTGGACCTGTGTTGTCTTCCCTTTTTCTGCCATCCATCTATTAACTCTCACCTTACAGGTGAGGGCACAGGGCACGGTGCTCACAACAGTAGTAAGTGGTGGAGCCAGGACACGAGCCCGGGTCTCTGTCCTCAGAGCCCAGGCCCGAGCCCCCTGGGGCACAGCGACATCCCTTCCTTCCAAATATGCCTCCACAGAAAAGCAGACAAGATCAGGCACTGAAACCCGGGGAGGGGACCCAGGTGGTTTGCTCAAGGTCACACCGCTAGTCAACAGCATCACCTGGTTCTCCCTGATACGATGACAAGTGTCTTGGGAGTTGGATCTCACCTTTACTTTGCTCTAGGAAGGGCCAAGTTTGATGGCCAGTGTCTGATGAGAGACACTGGCTCTGGGGAGCAGAGGAGGTGGGGATCTGAGAGTGTCGGGCAGGGAGGGCTCTTCGCTAGCTTGGCTTAGAGGGTGGAGGGACCAGGCTCACAGACGCAGAATTGGCAGGTTTCTGCATTCGGACTTTCTGTATGGTTGGCAATGCTCTCTGTGCCCTGGGCCCTGGCAGAAGAGTGGTTCTTACCAGGCCCAGGGATGATTGGTGAAGGGGGAGCAGGGGGCACAGCGGTGGGGGCTTTGTTCCCTAAATGCCACTCACATGACTCTCTGACCTCGGAGTCCTTCCCCTTTCTCTTGTCTTTTTCTCCTCCACTGCCTTTGGCCCTGCTTCAGTTTCCCTTCTCTATTTTCCTTTTCTCAATCTACACAAAGCCCTCAGAGGCCTGGAGCTGCCCTGGGGCCTCCTGCCTCTTGTGAGGTTGGTTTCCAGTTCCTGGACTGCAGACCTGGGGCTGTCAGCCCTGGAGGGGCCCGGGAAGGCCTCGGGGGGCCTGGTTGGGAGCAGGCAGGCCAATGAGCCAGCATCACCCCGCATGCCGCGGGGTGGGGGGGGTGGCGGGGGGGTGGCGAGCCTCAGTATCTGATGGCGCCCCTGGTGCAGGCCACTGCCCCTCCCCACCCATCCACGACAGACAGGCCTTGCTCTACAGACAGGCCTTACCCATCGCACAGCCCATCCCACTGGCCTCAAGTCCTTCTCAGCGAAGAAGGCAGCACCCAGATGTGGCACTCTGGCCTAGAGCTTCATCTTTAGTTTCTAGAAGCTTTTCCCACAATGCTTCTGAACCCTGTCTGCTCATTCAGAATCACCTGGGTAACTTCCCAAACAGAAAGACGACCAGGCCCCAAGCTGAGACTGGTTTCTTTGGTCTGAAGCGTAGGCTGGGGTGGATAGGGGGTAGTCTCCCTAGGTGATTCCAATCAGGCATCAGGAGTGAGAGCCTCTCTTTGACTGAGGGCTGAGTGTCACAGAGAGAACACGGAATGCAGTTTAGGAAGCCTGTGCTTTAGTCAGACCACCCTCAGCGAGACATGTGTCCCTGGGCACAGCTGTCTGTCTGCCGTCACTGGCACCCTAAGGAGAAATTGACCAATTTGTGGAATTTCAGACTTGGAAGGGGCCCTGAAGGTCAACCAATCCATGCATCCCTTGTTCTCCAAAGGAGAGGACTGTGCCCGGAGGGAGTAAGTGGAGTGCCCAGGGTCCCAGGGGGCTTGAGCAGGGTCAGGAAACCAGCCCAGCTGGGGGCAGTCTCCTCCCCCTGGCTACTCTCAGCTGGGCCCCTCTCGGGGAGTTCTCTCTAGATGAGATTGCTGGGGAGATTGTGTCTCTGGGAGCAGTTCTGGAGGGGGTCTGGTCTCCCCACTGTTTCCTGGAGGAGGAGACGGGCCTTCCGAGCCTGGAGGTGGGGGAGGGGAAAGCACTGGCTAGAATCAGCGGGCGTTGCTCTCAGCCAAACTTTGCAAGAGACGCTGACTTTTTGCAGCTGTTTTATGAGGTCTGTGTACTGAAAAGGGAAGTTTGGCTGCATTTAGAAAGTTGTCCACAAAGAGGAATGGTGGGGGCAGGGGTGGGGAGGGTGGCGGGTTGCGCAGAGCTGGAGGAAGAAGCTGGGCGATCCGGGAGAGATGCCAGCAGGGGCCTGAGGACAAGGGTTTGATTTGGGCCCACACGTTGTCACTTTGGAAGCTCTTGGGGTTGGGAGGTGGGGCTGGGGGAAAGTGCAGGGGAGAGGAAAGGAAAAGAAAGGGAGAAGGGGGAGGGCAGGAGTTGCCAGCCTGGGAGCCTAGCTTTTTCTTGGATTGGAAGCAAACATGGAGGGTGTTGGGAGCATGGCCAGTTCTGCCCCAAAGGCCCAGCCAGTGGTTTCCTCTAGAGGGGCCCAGGGACATGGTGGGAGGTGCTGAGAGAGGAAGAAGCTTTGTCAAGATGGTGCAGCCCACAGGAGGGGCATGTTAAAGGAGGAACTTCCCCTTCCCCCAAGGTGCTCAGAGGTTTCTCTGGGCAGCCTGAAATGTCCCATCCTTCAAGGCCAGAAAGGCATCCAACTTCTCCCTGGACCGACCTGGGGCCCAGGCTCCAAGGTGGCAGCAGGAAGGATACTGCACTAGGCTCCGGAGGCCTGGATGGTTTCCAAGGGCCTGGTTGAAGATCCCCACGCCTCACTTTCCTGTTCTTGCTGGCACCTGGGAGGAGCCGTCCCACTGCCCTGTAACAAGTGCCCTGGCCCCAAGCACCAGGAAAGACAATGGCACTTCTGATGACTATCTGGTCACACTCCCCCTGCCCCTGCCAAGCCCACTGCCCTCTCAGAGTCTCTGGCACTGGTAGGGTGCTGCAATCTGCTGCCCCCAAGCCCAGCCTTGTCCATGTCTGTGTATGTGGGAGCAGAGTGAGGGGCTGGAGGTAGGGGGACCGTAACCTTGACCCGGAGCTCTCTCGCAGAAGATCCTGCCCTCGCCAGAAATGTGCCTGGCAGAGCTTCTCCTCCCAAGGCCGCCCCACTCCAGAGGACCACGACAAGAGACTCTAAGAGGCAGAGCCCCTCTCTCCTGACACTGACCATGCCACCCTGGCCGCAGAGGTGGTGCTGCTGTCTTTCTCAGGGACGTGGTAGAATGGGCATCCAGAGGGATCCACTCTGAGGATGGGCAGAGAGGGAAGGTCTGCACTGGTTCTGCCTCAGTGGCTGAGCATCTGAGGCCAGAAGAACACCTCTCAAAAGAGACTGCTTAGTGCGTCCTGGCAAAGAAAGCAACTTGACTCAACTCAACTCAACAAGACTTCCACTCATTCTGTTATTCAGTGAGTCTTTACTGAGTTCCAGCTATGTGCCAAGTGCTGTGTTAAGTGCTGGGGACGTAGAAGACAACACACCACACTTAGTCTCTGGTGGAGGCGCTTGAGGGCTCTCTGTGCGTCTGTGTCTCCACTATATCCATGAGGGTGGCCATGGTGCCGGGGCGGGGTGAGGCAAAGCCCTTACTCCTGTGGTCTCACTGGGGAGACAAGATGCAGGATGAGATGAAGTTTAAATAAATACATTATCCCCTCTGGTAACCACACGTTGAAGTGAACATGACCAGGTTCAGGCTATGCAGGTCTATAAGTGCTGTGGGTGGACCTGATGGGGCAGCCCCACTGGGTCTGGGTTACTCTCCAAGCTTCTTGGAAGGATCTGATTAGGTGGGCCTGACTATCAACCTTGAAAAAAGTCATCAGTTCTGCCATGAGTGTATTGGACTGGAAAAATCTATATAGATCCTACCATCTTTCTTGGTTCCTTCTTCCCATTTCCCCCCCTCTCCTTCTCCTTCCTCCATCTCACTCAGAGCCAGAAAACTTCCATGGCCAATGACTGGATGGCAGGTTTGGTCGAACGCCTTCTGTTTACAAAGCACAGTGTTAATACCCTGAGAAAACCAAAATTCAAAAAGAGTCATGTACCAAAATGTTCATTGCAGCTCTATTTACAATAGCCAGGACATGGAAACAACCTAAGCGCCCATCATCGGATGAATGGATAAAGAAGATGTGGCACATATACACAATGGAATATTACTCAGCCTTAAAAAGAAATGAAATTGAGCTATTTGTAATGAGATGGATAGAACTAGAGTCTGTCATACAGAGTGAAGTAAGTCAGAAAGAAAAAGACAAATACCGTATGCTAACACATATATATGGAATTTAAGGGGAAAAAATGTCATGAAGAACCTAGGGGTAAGATAGGAATAAAGACGCAGACCTACTGGAGAACGGACTTGAGGATATGGGGAGGGGGAAGGGTGAGTTTTGACAGGGCGAGAGAGAATCATGGACATATACACACTAACAAACGTAGTAAGGTAGATAGCTGGGGGGAAGCTGCTGCAAGGCACAGGGATATTAGCTCGGTGCTTTGTGACAGCCTGGAAGGGTGGGATGGGGAGAGTGGGAGGGAGGGAGACGCAAGAGGGAAGACATATGGGATCATATGTATATGTATAGCTGATTCACTTTGTTATAAAGCAGAAACTAACACACCATTGTAAAGCAATTATACCCCAATAAAGATGTTTAAAAAAAAAAAAAAAAAAAAGCACAGTGTTAGCTGCAATAGGTTTATAGAGATAAACAATATGGACCTTATCCTTAAGGGCCTTCAAACCAGCTTGGGTTCACAAGTCGCTATAATAGGAGATAGTGAAAGATGTATGTGGGGACTGCAAACAACAGGAAAATTGAGTCTCATCCCTGGCATAGGATTTGGAATATCGATTCTGTGTTATTTGTGTGTGTGTGGGGGGTGGGTGGGTATGCTGTCTACTGTTTGTTGTTTGTTTTTATCTCAAACTTCAGAAAAATTATAAGAACATTAATGGGTAATTTCTGTAAGCCCTTTCCCAAGATTCACCAGTTGTTTACATTTGATGGAATCATTTGAGAACAAGTTAGAGACATTTTGCTCTTTTACCACTAAACACTTCAGTGTGTATTTCAAGGACATTGTTTTTTACGTAGTCTGGTTTCCTCATAGCTGAGCCTTCTTCCTCTCATTTTCAGACAGTACTGGATCACTCTGTCCCCTACATAAAGCTTATTTAATGGGAGACAACTAGCTTGGTCTTCTGCTTGACACCACACTGGTGGCTGGGCCATTGGGGGCTGCTGGGTCATAGGGTTTCCCTGGGAATCTCTGCTGGCCTCAGTGGCTGTGCCTGAGTCGGCTTGCTACCAGGCAGCCAAGCTGCCCCCTTAGAGGCCTGGCCAGGCCTTGGCCGAACTCTCTGCTCTCTTTCCCTCCACTTCGTTCTTGACTTTTCTGCACATTCTCCCGCCCACAGATACGAACGTCGCGTGATGTTGACTTCCCAGTGTCCAGCACGGCCTGGTGGAAGCGGAGTGAGCTTGTTTGGACACTTTCTCTGGGCCTTGGAGGCCGGCCCGGGCTCCTCTGAAAACACAGGAGGCTTCCCTTCCCTGACTCGCAAGAGGAGTGAGGTGCTGTGGCACAGTCTGGCTCCAAGGCCTGTGGTCCCGCTCAGGACCGGCAGTCTTAGGCTGAGGGAACATTTTCCAGAGTATGGCTGAGGGACAGAATGTCTCCACGAGATGGGCTGGGATGGGCAGGGTTGTGGAAAGGCCACTGCTTGTTCTGGGAGGTGTTCAGGACGCTGAGGTTTTGGAAATCCATGGTGGCTGTTCATGACTGCTCCCAGCTTTGGGAGGAGGAACGAATGGGTGTCCGTTTCCTTGGGTTCAGTGGCAAAGGTGAAGCCCAGGACTGCTGATCCCTTGGCTGGGCCTGGGGAGGGTGCTGGGCTTTGAAGGGGAACACAGCCTAGAGGACTGGACCTTGGAGTCATGAGTTGCTGTCCACATGCAGTGAGCCTTGCCTGGAGGTCTTTCAGCACTGGCCAGGACACAAACCCAAAGTGATCCCCGGGCTGTACTCAGGGGTGCCTCTGATGGAGCAGGTACGAGAAACCCCAGGGAACCCATGAGACAGAACATACTGGAGGAATTTAACTGGGCAGATCAATCTCGTGCAAAGAAAGGCCAAGGGAAGGGAGAGCCCAGAGCAGGCCTGAGCCGTCAAGAAACGCTCTGGGGAGGAAGGGAAGCCTCCTTTCGGCAGCCTCTCCCTCTGTTCTGCTCTTGCACACAACCTCCCGGGGTCCTGTCCCAGCTCCGTTCGGTCACCTTGGGCAGGTCGATTTACATTCTTGGGCCTGTTTCCTCCTCTGTGAAATAGGAAGTGGGCCACCTGAGTCATCTCCCTGGGGCAGTGAGTACTGAGAGGTAATCCAGCGGAGTCGGTGGGTTGCAGGGGAGGTTGGAGAGCTTATGAAAATACAGATGCCTGGGCCCCAACCCAGACTTTGGGAGCCGATTCTCTGGGGGTGAGGCCCAGGTCTAGATAGGTTTCCTTTTGAACAAGCTCCCCAGGTGGTCCTTGGATCAGAAGCCCGGTGACTATGGGGTCTTTGCATCCTCAGCCCCGGATTAAACCGCAGGCCAACCGGATCCAGACTCAGGCCTCTATTCCTTGATGTATTTTCCCTGGTGTCGGGCAGAGCGGGGTACAGGTGGGGGCACCCTGGCCTTTCCACCTGGCAGTCCATCGGACCCTCCCATCTGGGAGCTGAGCCGAGGTCCTGGCGGCCTGAATGCATCCCCCTCTCTCCTTCCCTAAGAACGACCTCAATGCCTCCCATTACCATCTCCATGGCACTGGCCTCCAGGGCCCCATGGAAATCACGAGGCTTTCTGAGGAGTCTTGCAGACTTCAGAAAAGACCCCGGGCCCCCTGCCCACCCCGGGCTCCCTGGCCCTCTAAATCCCGCTCGGAGCGCGGACACAGAGCTCCCTCTCTCCTCGGCGGCCTGGCCGCTCATTCTCCCACAGAGCTGACGTTTCTCTGCGGCCCAGCTGGCTGCAGTTTTTAGAAATAACAATATCCCCGGGGCGGGGGGGGAGGAGCGGCGGGGTGAATGGGCGCCTTTGTCCGGGGCCCTGTGAAGCCCGATTAATTATGCGCTGCGGAGCGCGGGGAGCTCGGCGGCCTGGCCCCCCGGCGGCTGAAAGGCCCCGGCTTGGGAGCGCGGCCGCCGGCTCTGCGCCGCCGCACAAAGGGCCGCGAATTAGAAAACCGCCAATTACCCCGCATTTTGTATTTGCCCTTGTTTCGCTGACACTGTGGACGGCCCCTCCCCGGGCGGCTGCACTTTGAGGGTTTTCCAGCCCTTTCTCGGTTACCAGGGGCGACTGGGCAGAGGGCTGGCGGGGGGGGCTTGGGGAGAGCGGGAGGCGCCAAGCGCCGGGTGGGATCGTGTGCGGTGGGGACTTCGGGCGGGAGACAAGCGTGTGGGTATCGCCCCCGGGGACGTGGGTCTCAAATCTCACGCTCTTGCCAAAGCCTGAGCCTGTTCATAATGCAGATCCCCGGGCCCCGTTGACTCAGGAGGACGGGATTGCTCAGGGAGCTGTATTTTAACAGGCAGTCAGGATGATTATATTTTTAAAAAATTAAAGTATAACAGTGACATGCAGATTATTTTTTTACAATATAGTTTCTTTTTTTTTAAGCCTAAAGTCTTTTTTTAAAATTAATTTATTTTTGGCTGCATTGGGTCTTCATTGCTGCGCACGGGCTTTCTCTCGTTGCAGTGAGCGGGAGCTACTCCGTCGCAATGCGCAGGCTTCTCATTACTGTGGTTTCTCTTGTTGCCGAGCATGGGCTCTAGGCGTGCGGGCTTCAGTAGTTGTGGCGCACGGGCTTAGTTGCTCCGCGGCAGGTGAGAACTTCCTTGACGAGGGCTCGAACCCGTGTCCCCTGCATTGGTAGGCGGATTCTTAACCGCTGCGCCACCAGGGAAGTCCGTTATAATTTATTCTATAAAATTGTAATATGATCGTGTTGCACATGCATAGATATTAAGTATACAGTTCCATGCACTTTGACAGATATATACATCTGTGTTACCTACTTTCCATCAAGATTTAGAACAATTCTATCGCTCCAGAAATTCCTGTGGATCTTCTTTCCAGTCTCCCCACCCCACCCTCCAGCCCCTAGGCAACCCTGTTCATCATCTGTTCAGTTTCATCTGTGTTTGGACTTCCTTATAAATGGAGTCATACAGTATCCACTTTTTTGTTTCTGATTTCTCTCATTCAGCATAATGTGTTTGAGATCCACCCATGTAACAGTAGTTCGTTTCTTTTTATTAAACACTTTGTTTATCTGTTCACCTGTTGATGGACGCCTGGACTGTTTCCAATTTTTGACTGTTATACATAAAGCTGCTATGATCATTTTGCACAAGTCTCTTTTGCAGACATATGTTTCAATATCTTTTAAGAGTGGAATTGCTGGCTCATAAGGAAGGTATTAAGTTTAGCAGACACTGCCAAACTTTTCTAAAGTGCGTATATGATCTTGCATCCCTACCAGCGATGTATGAGAGTTCCGGTTGCTCTTCTTCTTTGTCAGCACTTAATATTGTCAATCTTTTTGATTTTAGACATGCTAGTGGGTGTCAGGTGATTTTAATAGCTGAGCTCCAATGACTATACTTGAAGAAAACACCTGTCTAGTGTAATTCTTGCATTTGCCTGCAAAGTCCAGCAGGGTAAATGGTCTCCCCAAGGGTGACAGATGGTTGGGCAGAGATGGGATGAAAACACAGGACTCCTGACTATCAGACAAGTGCTGTCTCCTTGTTATCTTTGAGGTGATACTGCTGCAACTCGTGTGTGTGTGTGTGTGTGTGTGTGTGTGTGAAGTGTGGGTTTTGCTCTGCCCAGGACCATTCAGAGTGGACCTGGAAGGGCACTTCTGAAGAGTCCCTGCCTGCCACCCAAGCAGCAGCATCCATATCTCTCTGGGGTCAAGAGATTGGGCTTGACCAGGTAGGTGTGGACACACGCACACACAGGGACAAGGGTAGGGGTTGGTGGCTGGCTACCTTGACTCTTACTCAGAGGGCACAGACCAATTCTGAGAGTCCCTCTGCTCAGCTAGCTATAGAGGGAGGGTCTTAGATATTTTCTCATCAAGCACAGAGGAGGTGCTGGGTGATGGGAATGAGGGAGCGGGAGTCCTGGGGCTTCCAAAGTCCTCCTTTGCCTATAAGCATTCTCCTAAATAGGCTTTTAAGGTTCTCCAGAACCTGCTGTGACCTATCCTTATAGTCTTGTATCTGGCTACCTCTGTGTATTGTACTCCAGCAGTAATGGACGCCTGTCCATCCACTGTTGTCTCTCTACCCTGCCTAACAATGTAGGTAGGATTGGGGACGGTATTGTCCAAGGATAGCTTCACCAAAATAAATATCCCCCCCAACCATCCTGTTCTTGCAATGTAACTGACACTCCTCCCGCTGAGAGGTGGGGTCTACATTTCCTCCCAATGAATCTGGGCAGGGGCTTGTGACTGCTCTGGCCCATAGAGTTTAGCAGAAGTGATGATTTGGGATACTCAGTCATATAAAGGACATAACTTCCACCCTGCTCTCTCTCTTTTTTGGGTATTCTTCCCCTAGGAACCCAGCCTAGGGAGGGACTGGAGTGGTGAACAAGGATCAGAGGAATAAACGAATAAAACAAGAGAGGGCCTTGCATGGAAGGAACAGTGATGGGAGTGCCATGGAGAATAATTGACTCCCTTGCACCTGAGGCCCAAACAAAAATCAAAATCAAAATCACTCTTGGAAAAGAAAAATCACTCTTGGAAATGATGCTACCGACTTTTTTTCCCTATCAATAATTATTTTAATTTTTTATATTTATTTTTTCCAGAAATATATGACATTTGTTTTTGTCTACTTGCAAAACAGCATATTCATATTCAACTGATATGAAGAGTTCAACAGAAACATTTGACTGAAGGGAACCCATGTCTGTGACAGACCATCTCTGAGGACAGATGTCCTGAGTTTAGATATATTCCTCCATTTCTTTCTTTTTATTTTCTTCCAATTTTATAGAGCTATAATTGATGTATGGTACTGTATAAGTTTGCATAAAGCTTACATGTAAGTACAGCACAATGATTTGACTTCCATACACCATGAAATGATTAGCGCAATAAGTTTAGTGAACGTACATCATCTCATATATATACAAAATTAAAGATACTACAGACTTTAGGATGGCACCCATATCTGTAGGCAGAGGGGAGAAAGGATATGAGGCAGGGATGTAGCTGTTGAATGTTTTATTTCTTTAAAAAGATAAGGAGGGCTTCCCTGGTGGCGCAGTGGTTGAGTCTGCCTGCTGATGCAGGGGACACGGGTTCGAGCCCTGGTCTGGGAGGATCCCGCATGCCGCGGAGCGGCTGGGCCCGTGAGCCACAACTACTGAGCCTGCACGTCTGGAGCCTGTGCTCTGCAGCGAGAGAGGCCGTGATAGTGAGAGGCCCGCGCACAGCAATGAGGAGTGGCCCCCGCTCGCCGCAACTAGAGAAAGCCCTCACACAGAAGCTAAGACCCAACACAGCCAAAAAAATAAATAAAAATAATAAATAAATAAATAATAATAAATAAATAAAAATAATAAATAAATAAAATTAGTAATATGCTAAGAAAAATATTTTTTAAAAAAGGTAAGGAAATCTGAAGCAATATGGCAAACTGTTGACATCTGTTGAATCTGGGGAGCAGCTACATGGGGTTCTGTTAGATTAGTTTTTAATGTATAATAATTTAAAAAAATATTTTGAGAGGTTGCCCATCAGGACACTGCAAACTAGTTTTGTGACTTTTGCCAGAACTCATTTCTGGTTGTAGATTGGCCTCTGAGTAGTTTATGGAGCTACATGACTCAAGTCTGTCAGGGACACAAGTCCCAACAAGGAGCAGAATATAAAGAGTCAACTTTCCATTGACGCTAAAAGCACTCATAAATAAGATCTTTGGTAAATGGAGAATGTCATTGCCTGCTGCATATAGAGTGAAACCAAATGGCTGAACAGCCACAAGAATCTTTTTTTTTTTTTTTTGTGCTGCGGGCCTCTCACTGTTGCGGCCTCTCCCGTTGCAGAGCACAGGCTCCGGACGCGCAGGCTCAGCGGCCGTGGCTCACGGGCCCAGCCGCTCCGCGGCATGTGGGATCTTCCCGGACTGGGACACGAACCCGTGTCCCCTGCATCGGCAGGCGGACTCTCAACCACTGCGCCACCAGGGAAGCCCAGGAATCTTTTTTTTTTTTTGACTGGCGGATCAGGTCAGCCTCTCAGGACTTCATGGGAAGATCATTGATTAGCTATCAGCCTTCCTGGGGATGACCAATACTAGACAATTGTACGGAACTGCTGTAGGCAACTCTTAGAGGGCTGCACAGCTCACACTTAGGGCCTGGGCTCTGGGCACCACTCTGATACTCATGGTGAGGGGCTCAGCAGTTGAATCTACAGTATAAGTTCTATACTAGGTAACTCTTCTGCACCCTGTTCCCCCACGATAGCTGATGGGTATGGAGGGAATAGCTGAATCAAACTGGGCCAGTCAGATTCTTTCAATCTCAAGATTGAAAGATTCTTTTTCTCAAGATTCTGGATTTTGGGGAAGCTGTTGGAATGGGGCTGCTTTAATGGAAGTATTCTAGGGAGGAGGTTCATTGACTCCAGCTGCTTAAGTCCTTGGAATTGCCCTGGCTCTGGCCTTTCTCAAGGCTCATTTGTTCGTCCCTTTCTTGAAATTTAATAAGTTTATTATTGTTATTTGCCAGTACTGATTTCTGTTACTTGTCCTAAGGAGTAGATGAATATAATGTTTTATTATATCTTCCAGCCTTCCCCTAGTGCTGCCGCTGGTATATGTGGTATTTTTGTTGAGTTAGAAAAAGGTGCCTCTTTGGGTGGACAAATTAGGAAAAGCTCTTTTTCCCTCCAGGCAGACACAGTCCCTCACCCGGGTGGACGGTTTGGCCAGTGGAATGTGGCGTTGGGTTTCAGGCCCCATTCCACTCATTTCCTTGGCCAGACCCCTTTGTGCAGTGCACAGACCACATAACCATTCATGGCAGCCCTGCCTGACCAACATTTGTTTCCTGGCTGATTTGTCCTCTGCGTCAAGGTGTCATTCAGAATATGAAACATTATTCCAGACAAGATTTACTAGAAATGTTGGTCTATTGTGCAAACCCTGTTCAGGACTGTAATGCTCACGACAAAGATGTCATTTGTAGTCTTTGAAATCTGTTCAAAGTCAAGCCTTAAAGGAAATTTAGGAAAACACAGCCTGGTAAAAAAAAAAAGCTTCATCTTCTGATGTATAATCTGAAGGCTTTAGAGGAAGCTTTCCATCAAACGGTCTGGCAGACATTCTTGAAATGTCAAAGGACATGACTCTTTCCCCCACGTCAACACACTAGTGAGAAGGTGAAAGCAAGTGCATAGGAGTGAGTTGACAAAGTGTCTCAGGCCATGGTGAAAGTGACATGGAAACCATAACCAAGGCACTGATGGCCAAGGGGAAGAAAATGATCTCAGGGAGGAGAAAATGCCTCGAGAGGCGGCTGCTCCAATTCTGATTCTCTAATTCAGTTTCCTGCAGGTAATGTGAGTCCCACCACCTTTCTGAGAGAAAGCTGAGTGTAGAAAATCAAGTCAGGAGCTTAAGACAGGGGACCCACCTACCCTTACATCATGTACCATCTACCCCTGTGTCCATAAATAGAGGAGGCAGTGAGGACTAGCAAGCAGTTAAGGTTGTGAGTCTAGAAGCAGGATGCCTGGGTTCAAATCTCAACTCTGTCACTTTCCAGATGTGTGACCTTGGACGTGTTACTTAACTTCTTGTGATGGCTTGAAAACATGCTCACCATCCTTTAACTCTCCTCCCATACGAATTGGAGTCTTTTGTCCCTTCCCCTCAAACGTGGATGTGAATTTAAGAGTGCCCAGACAAATAGAATGCAGCAGAAGTAACAATGTATAATTTCCAAGGCTAGGTTAGAAAAGACCATGCAAGTTTCTGGTGGTTCCTTTTGGGACACTCATGCTGGGATCCTTCAGTCACTGTGAAAGAAATCTAGCCACCCTAGGCTACCTTGTAGAGAGATCACGTTCAAAGAAAGATGCCTGAGGAGCCCCAGACATCTAGCCCCAAGCTGTTTGAGTCTTCCTAGCCTGTGTCCCAAGCATGCAAATGAAGAAGCATTGGAGGTGACCCCAGCCCCAGCCATCCAATTGACTAGAAACTCGTGAGAGAGATCCTGAAGAACTGTCTGGCTTATTCCCAGACAACCCCCAAATTTGGGAGCTAAATAAATAATTGTTATTGTTTTAAGACCATTGTTCTGGGATGTTTTGTTATCATGCTATGGGTAGACTTTTTGTTACCTAGACCTGGAGAGCTGCGTAATCTGCCTCATCTGTGGCTTAGGACTGGGGGTGCGGGCAGAAATGGTAAAAGGGTTTTGAAGGTATTGTTAGTGGAAGCCTGGTGGCCCTCAAGGAGGCTGCTGGTGAAGGCTTAAAGGAAAGTGAGGAAAACGTTGTTAGAGTCACAGGAAAGGGGATCTTTATTATGTAGTAGAGGCAAATTTAGCAACATTGTCACTTGAAGTGATGTGGGCAGTAGAAAATGTACCTAATGAGCCAACGATTTGGGCTAAGAAGATTTTTAAGCAGAATGTTGAAAGTGCCAATTGGGTTATCTTAGCTGCATATGATAAAGATGGAGAAAGATGAGTTAAAAAGGAAACTCTAATTTTTAAACAAAATTTATAGGAAATATAAAAAAGCCAGGAATTTGTTGGGTTTCCAAGTAAATCTTGTTTCTCATTCTCAGACTTCCAGATAGCAAAAAATTCTCCAAGTATGAAAGGGCTTTAAGACAAAGATAAAACCCAGAGTGGGACTCTAAGAAACCTCAGAAAGATCTAATCCTTCATAAAATATTTCCAATAGACAAAGGCCCTCTAAATATTTCAAGGGTGTGCCTCACAGATTCTCTTCATTAAACAATAAGGTTTCTAAGAACCTTAAGGGGATTATCCTTCTTGACAGCCTCACAAAATTTCTAGGTAGAGAAGAGCTGATCGTGATGATATTTGTGTGTAGCTTTTGACTAATGGAGTGAACCTCAACAGGATCCATAGGAAACCCACAAAGTTTTAAACAGAATTATATAGGCAGAAGAACAATCAGCTTGGACTAAAAGGGACAGAGTAGAACAAAATGACCCCCATCCAATTTTTTTGGACTTTGGGCTCCCAAATTCTGAGGAAAGGAAGAAAGCTGAGAAAACTGCTCAGCTGTCAAAAAAAAAAAAAAAAAAAAGCCATTGTTTTAATAAAAAAGAAAGGAAGATTAAGAAAGTGGGACCAAGAACCCAGAGGATAGATCCAAGAGCCACAGAGAAATATCCCCAGGCGGTAGAACTGAGCTCTAATCAAGAAATTGGCTATATGTTCCTGGTTGAATTTCAAAATTGCTATGGACTAGTGACCCCTACGTGCCTCCTTCTCTGCACATTTTTTTAACCAAGATTTATTTATTTATTTGTTTGTTTATTTGGCTGTACCAGGAATGTGAGACTTTTTTTTTTTTTTTTAGTTGCAGCATGGGGGATCTAGTTCCCTGACCAGGGATCAAACCCGGGCCCCCTGTGTTGGGAGCGTGGGGTCTTAACCACCAGACCGCCAGGGAAGTGCCTGCCCATTTTGAATGGGAGCATTTATAGTGGTTCTCCTATGCCTTTTCCATTATTGTGTGTTGGGTGTGCATGGGTGAGATAACTTGTTTCTTTAGCTCACAAGTCTTTAGGTAAAGAGGAATAGTAGTCAAGGAGACGTGCCTGAGGAATTGCCTCTGAGGACCCTCCTCCATAGCTGGGTGATTTAGATGACAAGAATCTAGACCTCTAGCCTAAACCTGAGGCCATAGTAGTTGAGACTTTGGGGGGATCACTCGAAGCAAGTGAGTGTATTTTGCATGTGGGAGGAATGAAATTAATTGATGTGCAGAGGATAGACTATGGTAGTTTTAAACATGGCTCAAATTTGTTGACACATTTCCTACCAAGAAATGGAATTGATGTCCCCTCCCCCATGTTGGGGTAAGTCTTTGTCTTAACAAGTAGAATATGGCAGAAATGACATTGCATGGCTTCCAAGGCTAGGTTAGGAAAGGTGTCACAGCGTCTGTCTTGGTCTCTCAAGACACATGAGTTTGGATTTCTGAGTTGCCATGGAAGAAGTCCAGCTATTCTGAAGCTGCCACGTTAGAGAGCTCATGTGGAAAGGTCATAGAGAGTTAGAGATGCCCCAGGATCCCCACTGTTCCAGCCCCGACTTGTTTGCATCCTCGCAGCCCTGGTGCCAGATATATTAGTGAAGAAGCCCGTAAGCCTACCCTAGCCTCACTCACAGTCTGATTACAATCTCATGAGACCCCAAGCCAGAACTTCCCAGCTGAGTTACTTGTTTCCTGAGCCACAGAATCTGGTAATAAAAAAATTTTTTTTTTTAGAGCCACTAAGTTTTAGGGTGGTTTGTAACTCAACAATAGATAACCTTTTTAAGTAACCTTTCGCTATCTATAAATAGGGCTAATGATAATACCTACTTCAAAGGAGGGTAAATGAGTAAGAAGTAAATAGTTAACATTTGTGAAGCACTAAGCTGGGGTACGGTGTGAACCTAACGCTCCATGAATGTTACTTACCCTTTACAGAGCTTCTCAGGGCTGTTATCCTGAATGATCAAACAGAAGTGAACCAAACAAAAGTGATATTTAGTTTAAGTTTCCTCCATTCAATAAGGAAATGTTTGCCTGACAATGTACATTTGTTAAATAAGTGAAAAAGAAGAAAAAAAAAAAGGAGCTTTTCTGGGTGGTAACTGGTCACCCAAGATGGCGCTTCCTTATGTTCATCGCCTTGTAGAGTTCCCGCCCACACTGAATCTGGTCTGGGACTGCAACTTACCTTAACCAGAGGATACGGCCAAAGCGGCGCTGCATCAGTGTGGTCCTAAGCTTTAGTGAGGTGTAGGGGCTTCCACTTGTGCACTTTTGGGAGCGCTGTGCTGTCATGTAAGAAGTCTAGTACCCTGCTGGAGAATTCCATGTGGAGAGGAAACCTGGAAACACCACATGGAGAGGGAGAGACACTGAGAGTAGATGGAGACAGAGGGAATCCCAGCAATCCTGGAGTCCCAGCTGAGCCCAGCCTTCCAGGGTCCTGGCCAGGGTGTCAGACACGAGAGTCAGCCATCTTGACTCAGTCCGTCCAGTCGAGTGCCCAGATGACTGCCGTCCCAGGTGCCATCTGGCTGTAGCAGCACGAGAGACCCCCCCAGTGAGATCAATAGAAGAACTAACCAGGCAACTTATAAAATCTTGAGAGATGATAAGTGTTTGTTGTTCAGTTAAAGCCACTACATTTTAATTAATTAATTTATTTATTTATGGCTGTGTTGGCTCTTCGTTTCTGTGCGAGGGCTTTCTCTAGTTGCGGCAAGTGGGGGCCACTCCTCATCGCGCTGTGTGGGCCTCTCACTATCGCAGCCTCTCTTGCTGCGGAGCACAGGCTCCAGACGCGCAGGCTCAGTAGTTGTGGCTCACGGGGCTAGTTGCTCCGCGGCATGTGGGATCTTCCCAGACCAGGGCTCGAACCCGTGTCCCCTGCATTGGCAGGCAGATTCTCAACCACTGCGCCACCAGGGAAGCCCCAAGCCACTACATTTTAGAGTGGTTTGCTACATTGCAGTAGATAACCAAAAAGGAAGTGCCCAGGACGGTGCCTGGCATAGAGTAGGTACTCAATAAATATTGCTGACTAAATGAATGAACCTCTTCATTCTTTTCCTCGGGCTTGGTGCTCTGAGATGCCTCCCAGCCCACTGCTCGGCCCTCTGCCTCTGCCTTATCTTATCGCCTAGGGACTAGTGGGGCTGAAGTAAAACGGGGACTCCTGTTGGGCTCTTGGGTGCACAAAAGCCTGAAATGAAAGTTTCCTTTGTGAGAAAATCCCAGCCTGTAGATCTCGAAGGCAATGTTTCCCCACTTCTTGGTATAACGGGAGCAGGTCTTCTATATTTGCAAAGAGGAAAGAAGAGAGAAACAGCTCTGGAGTCCATCTACCCTGGGTTTGATTTCCTGCTTCTCCATATCCTATGTGGCAGTGAACTGCTGATTTAACAGACTTCCTTATCTGCAAAATGGGCTCAAGATCAAGGCTTCAGTGCAAAGAGTCAACGTGCCATTCTCAGTACAGTGCCAGGAGCACAGTAGGCGCCTTAGAGCTGTGAGTGTGTCTAAACACGGGTAAATCTCAGACATGATGTGGAACAAAATACGCCCATGGCCAGAGCACATACTATATGCTATTCCACATAAATGAAGTCCCCAAACGGGCAAAATTAATTGACGGTAAGAGAAAAAAATTTCTGAGAGTGGTTACCACTGAGGGGATGGGTATTGACTGTGGAGGGGCTCCAGGGAAAATTCTGGAGCATTTGAAATGTTCCATATTTTGATCCAGGTGATATACACATATATAAAATTCATAGAGCCATACCATTTAAAATTAATGCACATCACTGCCTGTATCTTAATAAAGAAGTTGAAAAAGTGTTAGTGTATCATCCCTTCACTCAGGAGTGATCTTTAGGAATTTCCTAACTCCCAGGCCTTTTGCCCGCTGCCCCACCCCATGGGACTGTCTATTCTTCCCTGCTTGGCCCCAAGTCCACACTGAGAACAGCCTTGAGTAACGTTATCCTAGAGCTTGGCATGAGCCGGCTGCCACTGCCAGGCTTGGCTTGGGGCTGATTCCAGGATGGGGACTGAGCTGGGAGATGTGCTCTTGGGACAGGCTCTGGGGCTCCACAAGACCTGATGGGGGAGTCCTGCTTCAAGATCGCTGGGGAAGTGGCTGTGGGGTCCTAGATGCCCTTGGGTGCTCATGAGTGGGAAGGGGGACTTACCACCCCCCAACGAAGAGCTGGGGGCTTTGAGGGGGCTGCAGAGTGTTTGGAATAAGTGAGCAACTGGAGCACGTCCTTGGCACGGTGGGCCCGGCTCCTGGAAGGAAAGCCTGGAGGGGTGGGCGCCGAGGGCGTCCAGACTGGGCAGAAATAAAGAGCTTGTTCTGCTCACAAGCCTGCTATTTGAGGACCGGAGCCATGACGTCCCTCAGAGTTTCCATTCTCTGTGCTGCAGCTGTTGGTTACGTGTTTCATTCAAAATGCTTTGCAGGAAGCAGCGGGCTCCACATTCCAGGGCTTTTAGTCATTTTTTCTCTCAGAGTTCTGGGGCTGGGATTAGAACGTTCTTCAAACCACACTGTCCTCGGCTGGACTCCCAAGAGGAAGTGGGTGGGTCCCTGGGGAATGAGAACGTGGGTCCCACTTCAGGGATGGAATGAAAAAAAGATTAAGGCCAGCACAAGTAAACTCCTAGAGAGATGGCTGACCTGGGGCCCACGTAGGATAAGGGGTGGAAGCCTGAGGGTGGCGACTCTTGCCTCCCCAGCCATGGGCCACAAGGAACTTGGAGTCTCTGGCCCACGTGTGTGTGTGTGTGTGTGTGTGTGTGTGTGTGTGTGTGTGGCGTGTAGTGTGAGACGGAACTGAGTTGGTGGAGCATTTCATCCTGAGGGACACACACACTCAGCCCCTTGCTTTGGTTACTGCCCTCAGGCCAAGGAGAGCGTGACATGGGGCTTCACTTGCTGCAGGGGTGGGTGGTGACATATGTTTGGATTGGGGGCAGAGAGAGAAGCACTTTAGCTCATGGACCCCACAGATACACGAACCCAGAGAAACCACAACAAATGCTTGCTAAGTGGCTGCTATGTTCCTGGCACTGGGCCGGGTGTTGGCAATACAACAGGGTACAAGATGGAATCCAACCCTGCCCTCGCAGTAAGGCCTGGGAAATATGGCCTGGAAGGCGTCCACTGGGATAAGGGGGAGACAGCAGATTAAAGGAGTGGGGACCGGTAGAGGCCAGATTCTGGGGGCGGAGAGGAGGCGAGTGTAGATGGCCACCAGAGATCATGTAGATCGTGCGGTGCAGAGAGTCTGAAGAGCAGGGAAGAGCCCAGCAGAGACCTGGGTGGAATGGGGTGGTTGAGCTCTGGAAGCCGGAAGGAGCCCCAGTGGTCCTGAAGCATGACTCCCCACTCAGTCTTGAAAAGCCCCAGAGCCTGTCCCAAGAGGAGGAGGAAAGAAGGGCCAGGGGTTCCCAGGCAGCCACCCTGCCAGGTGCCACCCTTTCCTCTGGGGCAGAGGGAAGGAAGTCCTGTGATAAGAGCTTAGTCCAGCAATTAGATGAAAATGCCAAAGTGCTTTTGCTCCCTGGGTGTAAGCAGATTCAAAATATTCCCGCCTGAGACTTCTCATCCTAATCCATGCATATGAGGAGACATCAAGCCCCCAATTCTGTAACATTGTATGGAAAATGATTTTAAAAACCCAATTAAGGGGCTTCCCTGGTGGCGCAGTGGTTGAGAGTCCACCTGCAGATGCAGGGGACACGGGTTCGTGTCCCGGTCCGGGAAGATCCCACATGCTGCGGAGCGGCTGGGCCCGTGAGCCATGGCCGCTGAGCCTGCGCGTCCGGAGCCTGTGCTCCGCAACGGGAGTGGCCACAACAGTGAGAGGCCCGCGTACCTACTGCAAAAAAAAACAAAAACAAACAAAAAAACCCAATTAAGGTTTTGAATCAGTCAGCTTTGAGTTAATCAAAAGGGAGATTATCTGGTAGATGTGCCTAATCTAATCACTCGGGCCCTTTAAAAGCAAAGAGCTTTCTCTGGCTGGTGGCAGGAAAGGAAGTCACAGATTTGAAGCATGGGGAGGGTGGTTCCATGTACCTTTGATGACTTGAAGATGGAGGGGACCACATGGAAGAGGCCTAAGAGAGAGCATCTTCCAGGAGCTGAGAGGGACTCCTGGTTGACAACCAGCAAGAAAAGAGCGCCTCAGTCGTACAACCGCAGGAGCTGAGTTCTGTTACAGTTAAAATGAACTTGGGAGCAGATTCTTCCCCAGAAATTCTAGACACCAGCCCAGCCAGCTCACACCTTGATTTTGGCCTTGCATGACCTGAGCAGAGTCCAGCTGAGACCACCTGAACTTCTGACCTACAGAACTGAGATAATTAACGGATACTGTATTAAGCTGCTAACACTGTGGTAATTTGTTTTGCAGCAACAGAGAACGAATACACTTCCACTTTTTTGTTTCATCCCGAGAAGGTCCTCAGGAGGGTCTGATGACTCCTCCTTTGCAGACAGGGCAGGCTGGACACATGCGTCCAGGCTGTGGCTTAGGCCTGGGCCCAGCTGAACGGCCACACGTGAACAGCAGGCACTCGGCCTTGGCCAAGGAGGTCTTGTCTTCCCACTGAGGG
>NW_020174013.1:6619371-6641410 GCF_003031525.2 Neophocaena asiaeorientalis asiaeorientalis | reverse complement strand
GGGGGGGGGGGGGGGGCTGCATCTTACACTCCCCTTTATAAGAACCACCCAGCGGCTCCTTCCATGCCACAGACTGCAGGCTGCAAAGCTGCCCCAGCCCTGCATTCCCTGCAGAAAAGCAGAGCTCTGGGCGGAAACCAGAGAAGGGCAGTGACCTCGCCCTCCCCCTTCTTCTCAGATGACAAGTCTGGGCTCTGTCAAGGCAAGAGACAGGAGCTGGGATGCAAGGAGCAGCAAAGTTCAGCTGCACCCTTCCCCACCCCCATAAAAAGCCTTCTCTGACTGTTTGGGATTGCGAGTTTTTAATTTTATACTTGCTTCCTTAATAATTTGTTGGACACAGAGTCAGGTACCCCTGGGAGTCCAGAAATGTTTGCAAGGAGGAAGGTTATGTTTCTGCTTTATTGATGAAAAAGTCCTATTGAAGGATTTCTCGTTCCCACATGAGGCCTTTTCTCAAAACCTTCTCTGATTCTTCCCAGATGGTGTCCAGCTCTCTCCCCACAGCCCCTGGCAGGGTGGGGCTTCAGAAAGTAGGAGGGTTTTGTGTGTGACAGACCTGGGATCTCAGCTCCATCACTTAACCCTCTGAGGGGAGGGTGCGGGGTGGGCACGGTCCTGAGCCTCAGTTTCTTCCCATAGGACGTGAGACAAGAGATACACACAAGGTGCCTGGTGGGCAAGAAGGAAGGAATACATATTGTCTTCCTTATTGCCTGCTTTACCCCAACACAACGGCTATCTTGGAAACAAAATTTTTTTTTGACAACCAGAAGTTTAATTCTGGTGGGTGATAGGCGGGCCTGGTCGGCCAGCAGCAAAATTCCTCAGTCAGCAGAGTTTGCCTTTGTGCCCCACCTTCTCAAAGCCACTTCCTCTCTCTCTATCCCATTTCCTCATTTCAGGCCCTGCCTGGCCAGATCCCAGGGCCCTGGGGGTGGACATGCTGGGAAGCCTTTGAAAGCCTCTCACAGTCGGGTGTTGGTGAGGGCGGCAGAGCCTCGCTCTGGGGACTGACTGGCGGAATCCCAGGCTCAGGGCCGGCAGGCCGGTGGGGAGGGTATTTTGGGGCAGGAGAGGGGGTGCGAGGTCCCTCCAGGGTCTGTCTGGTGGGCACCGTGAGACGTGGCTGTGCGAGTCTCCCTCCCGCTTGGTTTCTCTCAACTGCATGTTTGGAGGTTTGATTTAAAGCCTCCTAGATGGAGGTTTTGCTGTCAAGGAAGCTCTGGAGGAAAATCAGCTCACTTTCACATTTTCAAAGTTTCCACGGTGAGGACTGAGCTGAGGGGGTCCTGAGGACAGAGGATGGGGCTGTCACGTGTTTTTCGGGGGGGCGGCGGTGGGAGGCGAAAGGAGCTTCAGGCTCTGGGTCCCGGGACATGGGCCCCACAGCAAGGAGGAAGGTGAAGGAAGGAGGAGGTGGGGTGACTGTTTGATCTTCCCTGCCGGGGAGGTGGAGGCCTCGGGGCGTTGTGGGAGGGAGGATATTTCAGGGCCCCTGCAAGTCCCTGGGTGTTGGGAGCTAAGCTGGTTCATCGCAGGGTTGCCTTCTGGGACAGAGGCTGAAGGAGGTCCCAGCTGGGCATCGGGGGAACAGGATCTGCTGCCCCGCCTGGGATGTAGAGGCTGGGGCCAGGCACTGCCCTCAGCCGCCGCCCCCCTCCTCCCCAGGCTGTGGGCTCAAAGCTGAGCCAAGCATGAGACAGACGGCCTCTCTCCACCTCTCTGTTCCCACCCCCATCCTGACGGGGTCTGGTTTTCATCACCCATTAATCACCGAAGCTTCCTACGGCCTGTGTCTGTCTGTCCACACTCACCAGCCCCCTGGGCTCTGGGGGGATGGATAGACAGACAGGCGGACGGTCTCCGACTTGGGGAAATTTAGGGTCACGCCGGGGGCTGCTCCCTGCTCCGAGGCAGGGGAGAGGCATGCTTCCTGAGCTTGTTAGGTCACCCGCACCCCTGGCCCGGCCACCTCACCCCAGTAGCGGGCGGCAGGGGCCATTAGCCTTCCTGTTCACCAGGAAGGAAATGGGTTGGAGGGCTGAGGAATTCTAATTAAGCTTCCCCAGCTGGCAGCCCGGCTGGCGGGTGAGAGCTGGCACCTCCAACCCCACTAGAGTTGGTGCCAGCCCTGTTCGGCCTGGCCCGCTGGATGCCCACCTGCCGCTGTGGGAACCCCAGCTTTGGGCTGCCTTGCAAGCCCCCTGAAAATTCCCAGATGCCCAGCTCTCTTCACACCACGTCTCTGGCCCTATCCTCACTCTCTTCTCCTTCGGCCCCCTTGCCGTGACTTACCCAAAGGAGACGGAGCCTCTGGGACTGGGCTGCCAATGGGGCCGCACATGTGCAGGCTGTCATCGTGCTCCCCCCAACTCTGGAGACCTGGGTTCTGATCTGGTTCCTCCCTGACCCACTGTGTGGGCTGGGGCCACTCACCTCTCTGAGCCTCAGTTTCTTTGACTGTGACAGTACCAGTCCCAGTCATTAGCCTAAGAGGGTGCTCGTCAGTGTTGGGAAGCCCCTAGCTCCTCCAGTTACCATGGCCTGCCCACCCACTGGGGGTCCGGGCTGGTGGGCAGCACAAGGTAGGGCTGGGATTGGTCGTGGTGGGTGGTGGTCACGGCAGAGAGCTGGGACAGAGTCCGAAAGCCTGACAGTGACTCCAGGGGTGATCTGTTCCTTCCTGGTCCAGTGTTCTGTGCTCGCCCAGAGCTGTGTGCCCAGAACCCAGCCGTCCACAGCTCTGGCTCCACCTCCAGCCCTTCTCCAGGGCAGGCCTCTGATTTATACACCTCTTGTAGGCCAGGCTGCCTGTGGGTGGGTGTAGCCCCCCAGCTGGATCCCAGCGGTGCTGGAGAGCCGTGCAGAGCGTTGCTGCACGAGACCTCAGGCAGACACGGAACCCCCTGGAGGGCAGAACCCATGGGACCAGGATTCTGAAGTCAGGGCCCTCCTTCCCATCAATCCCGGCTGCACATCTGCATACTACTGCACGGTGATTTGCATTCATTTGCATCCAAGTCCACATCCACCCCACACTACACTGTTCCCTTTTCCACCTCTAGTAAGACTAAATATTTAACCAGCAACTCCAAAGTTGTGGTATCTAAGCCTCCAACCCAATCCCATACATTTCAAGTGGGTTTTGACGACCTGGTGTCTGCATGGGCCTGTATCTGGGCTGTCAGGGAGATGCAGGAAGGGGAAAATCAAGCCCTTGCTCTTGGGGCTTCACAGCCTAGAGGGGAACCAAATTCATGGGTGGAATCCTGGGAAAAGTGTTAGACGGGGTACACTCAAGTGTGCAGTGCTGGGGTGTGGTGGGAGCTCAGAGAGGGCTGGAAGAGCAGGGGCGGCGAGCTCCCGGGTCCCTGGCAAAGGGCTCTGTACACGCAGGCCACCGTGTTGGAGAGGGGCCTGTGACATCCAGACGGCTGGGTTTTCTTGCTCAGCCCTGGGACCCATGGCCCTCTTTGGAGCAGGCCCTACAAACAATTGCCTTGTGTTGTACCGCTGATCTGCTCCCGGCCTGGACAGAATGGCCCAAGTGTGTGGCCAGAGCCAGAGACAGCATCCAGAGAGGTGGCTGGACGTGAGTGCTCTGAGAGGGCAGGAGCAACTGTCCCGCTCAATCCGATCCCCATCTGATGACAGGGGTGGGGCGGGGGAGGTCCAGAGGGGTAAGTCACGTGTTCCAGGGGCCACCCAGGAAGAGGAGGAGCCGGGACGTGAACCAGGCAGCCTAGCTCCTGGGCCTGCACCCTCGACCACCACCCTTACAGCCTCCTGTGAAGGGATGAGCTGGGCTGGGCTCTGGAGTCTGACTACCGGGGTTCAGATCCTGCTTCCAATGACTATCAGCTGTGTAGCTTCAGGGACAGCACTCCATTTCTCAGCTAGGTTTCCCCACCTGTGGAGTGAGCGTAATAGTACCTGCCTTGTGGGTACCTGACTCACTCTGCACGGTGCTCGCTGGGCTCTGTAGGAAATGTGCACCGCATGTCTGCAGGTGGGTGGGGACTGAGGGAGGAGGATAGGGACGGCCCACTGTGGGCTGTGGGCTGTGTGAGGGGACCAAGCTGACTTGGGCAGGAACTGCCCAGGGAAGGAGAAGGGGACAAGGCCGGGTGGGGGAAGGGATCCATCATTCCAGAGGCAGATGTGTCCAGAGCTGCCCCAGGCTTGGCAACCTCTCTTCACTGAACCCACTTGGTCACTCATATGATGCTGGGGCTCCAGGAACACGGGGGTGCTCTGCCTTTGAGTCCCAGATCTTCAAAATGCCACCATCTCCCCATGGTTAGCCTTCAAGTTCTGTAGTGGGGTGAGATTTTGAGTTGCCTGTCATGGCACTCGAAAACAATGCCTTAAGGTTAAGTTTTGGGTTCCTTCTCTGGGCTCCTTAAACAATGTCCAAGAAGGATGAGGACTTAGTCTCTCCATGTCATTGAGAAAAGCTAATCCCATTGTCAGGACAGGAAAACTGGGTATCTTCAGAGGAGGGGCAGGGGGTGCTGAACAGGGGCGAGAGAGCAGAATGGCGGGAGGCTAGGGTATATGAAGATAAAACCAGAGGACCCCATTATAAGGAAACACAATACACACTGAGACATACATTCCTGCCCACTCACAGGCCCACAGACCATCAAGAGGCCCAGAGGGTGACAGGCCAGCATGCAGGTTTCTAGATGCTCTTTCTTATGAGAGAGTCCATCCAGGGGTTTAGGATAAAGCAAGTCAGAGTGAATTAGCTCTCTACTTTATACCTTTTATTTAAGCACGTTGGAGCAGATTGAGTTTATCCATTAACTGGGGTTAAAAGAGAGGTTAGGGGCTCAGCCCATTCTTTGCCCCAAAACCATGGGCAGGGAAGGAAGGAAAGAGACAGATGGTCTGAGACTGGCCTCCATGCTGGGTCCCAACCCCAATGCCTAGTGCTGTGCAGGACACCCACTGAAGGGTAGCCTGATCTGGCACATTTGGGGTCACTGGGAGGGTCAGGTCCCTAACCCCTCCTCACGGCAACCCCTCCTGGGCCATGCCACCCAGCCTCTCTGGGAAGAAAGCTCTGGGCCTTCTCTCTTGCACTATTGGCTTCACTCTTTTGCTTCCACCCTAAAATCCTGTGAATACTCTTTAGAACTCCTCTTTTCTGCCTGGCTTAGACCCCTTGTGACTTGGGTCGCTCCCCCAGTAAAACTCACATACAATAGCGTTAACACAGCTGAGTGCACAGCCGGATGGATTCACATATGTGTCTGTGCCCATGTGACCACCAGATGAAGAGATGGAATATTTCAGTGTCACAGAAGGTCTCCTGTGCCCCTTTCCAGTCAACACCACCCCTAGAGGTGACCGGTGGTCTATCTTCTATCACCATCCATTCACTTTGAATGTTTTTGACCTTCTACAAATAGTATCTGGCTTATTTTACTCAATATCACGCCTGGGAGATTCATCCACGCTGTTTTGTGTGTAGCAGAAACGCTTGTGTTTTATTGCTGTGTATATATGAATCCATTATATGGATACACCCCAGTGTGTTTAACCATTCTCCTATTAATGGGTATTTGGGTTGTTTCAGTTTGAGGTACTGTGAATAAAGCATTCGTGAGCGTACTTGTCCATAGACATGTGCATTTGATTCAGCTGGGTATATAACTAGGAGTGGAATTGCTGGCGGACTTGCAGTTTTAAGAGATCACAGTCCTTCCTTCTCAGCCAGGCTTTGGGACAAGGCAATGTTAGCAAAGCAAGTTGTCCCTTCCTCTCCATGTCCTCCCGCCTCCTGCGTGCAACTTCTTGGGAAGGTCAGGCAGCTCTTACACACTGCTTGGTGTGAGGAACTGCACGACCCACCCTGGAGGGCTCTGCACTTTGAAAGAGTCACTTGAAGAGGCCCGAACGGCTACAGAGGGAGTAGTGGGCTCTCCTTCAGGGGCTGGAAGGGAGGTCAGGAGAGGGTGAGGCCCAGGGCAGCGAGGCATGAAGGATGTGATTGCCCAAGATGCTGGTGGACATTAAGCTCCAGGGCTGATGACCGGCCCAAAGCCACACGGGCAGTATGGGGCCAGCTGGGTTGTCAGCTCAGATGAGCCTCCCTCCAGCCCAGAGCTCTTTTGATTAGAGCAGACTGCTCTCTCCATGGGGGAGGCCTTAAGGACAGTTAGGGGTCAGGGTCACGGCCCTGCTCATCGCTCCACCCTGAGATCAGACCCCAGGCCGCCCTTTCTTGGCCTCTGCACCTCTGCCGGCCCACCAGCCTTGCCTCTGGCCAGGTCTCCTCTCCAGGAGACATTCACAGGCCTTGGAAAGCCAGAGTCATAGCCATGGACTGGAGGAGAGAGAGAGACAGAGCCAGAGCCCGGGGGCTGGCATTGCCCAAGACCCTGTGCAGGGGCCTGCCACTGAGCCAGTGTGGGTGAGTGGGGACAGCCCCCAGAGAACATTCCTGGAAAACAGCTTGCCCTGCATAACCACCTCAGGCTCTCCTGGCCGGACCATCACAATAGGTTCCTGACTGGCAAGGCTGATGGGATGGCTTTAAGCATCTGGTGAGGCCGTAGCAGTTCAGGGGAGGAGCTGCCTTGGCCTCCTGGAAACTGGTGATGGACATCTCCACTGGAAGGTTCTGGATGATGTGTTCTCAGCTAATACTAGGTGTGCTTCATGGTGTGAAGACTTTAGGCTGCGGAATTAGGGATTCTCTGACTTTGCTGTTCTCCAGGAAGGGAGAGAGGATGGGCAGGTGTGCATGCATGAAGGGGTGTGTGTGTGTGTGTGTGTGTGTGTGTGTGTGCGTGTGTGTGCATGTACGCGCGCGCACATCTACTCCTCAGCCTTTCATTCTGCGAATATTTACTGATTGCCCATTATGTACTACTAGGGATTCTGCAGTGAATAAAAGAGACAAAGTTCCTGCCCTCAAAGGAGCTTATTAGACCCAGAACATGTGTCTCCATGTGATTGTGTGTGTACCTGAAGGTATGTATCTGCTGGAACATACGGCCGCCTCTGTGTGTATATGTGTGATGTATGTGTGTATGTGTGCGTGTCTGAAGCAGGGGGGGTTTGGAATATCTGAGTATGTGTGTGTGTGTGTCCCTGAATATATGTGTCTGAGCGTGTGTGTGTGTGTGTGTGTAAAGGGGAGAGGATTACTCATCCACTCAGAAGGCTATTCAAGAAAGACCTCTCCCAGAGCAGCTACATTTTCATAAATAAAAATAATCAGATAATGAGTTCATTTCCGATCTCAAGTTTGATGCCAACATTCCAGTGAAACAAGACCCGCTGGCGGGCTGGCTGCTCTCTGTGTGGCTTGGATTAGCTGGGGAAAGTGCAGGGGTGAGACCTGCCACTTGCAGGCTGCAGGGGGGTGGCGGGGGAAGAAAGGGTGACCTACAACCAAGGGAGCCGTTGCACATGCCTGGGGCTGAGAAGCCTCTCACCCTTACACGGGCATCAGCAGACCCCCCAACAGCCCGCACAAGGCCTGAACGTCCTCCACTCATTCCTTTGGGAGCAGGAATGGGCAGAGTCGGTGCAGCTTTGTTAATGCAGATGGCCCCAGAAGCGGTGGCCCACCAGGCTTGCATGGGTCAACAGAGGCACGCAGGCCAGATGTGTGCTGGGGGAGCCGGTAGCAGGGTACAGAAAGAGACTTGAGGGGAGGGGGGGCCACACTGGAACGACAGCCCCTGCTTCTGCCTGGATTCACAGTGGGGGAGTCAAGCGTATGCCTCGGCCTTGCACGACGCCTGCCCCAGCCAATCCTACAACCTGTTCTCTTTGTCCGCCTCCTCCCACCTGTGCTCCTGCCAGACTGAACAATCCCCTACTCCACCCTCTCTGTTCCCTCTCTCTGGAATGCTCTTCCCCCAGCTCTGAATGTTCCAACTTATCCATCCTTTAAGATCCAGATGTCACCCGCTTCAAGACGTCTTCTCTGATTCTGCCGGCTGGGAGCGCTTTGTTACGCTCAGCAGAGACCACCTTCTAAATGTCTCCTAGTTTTTCCTCCTTGAGTCCAAGTTCCAAGAGGGCAGGATTTGTGCCTCACGCAGCTGATTTTCCTCTGCAAGCCCCAGCCAGCCTGAAGATGGGCTGTTTCTAGGAGCTGGCCAGAAAGGGGACCTGAGTTACCGTCAGAAACATGCTCCTGGCCTATATCAGGGGAGTCTCTGAAAGGCTGTGCCCTAAGACTTGCCCCTGTGCTGAATTTGAGACCCAGTGCCAGACAGGAATGCCTTGGCAGTTGGACAGAAGCTGGGAGAAGGGCATCTGGGGGGGAGAAGGGTGGGGAAGGGAGAGGGACTTTTCCCAGGAGGCACAACTTGGACCCCAAATCAAGACATCTGTGAGATGTCAGGGAATGACACTGGGGTGGGGAAACTATGGATCATCAATTCAGAGGCAGAGGCTGATTGTCTGCAAGTAAAAGAGAAGAATTCACAGAGGTCATCTGTCCATCCGTTCATCCATCCATCCCTCCATCCATCCACTATTTACCCATTCACGCATTCAACAAGCAACACTGAGCACCTACTGTGTGCCAAAGCCTCAGGGGGCTTTACCTGAGGCTCCTCACATAACTCCTCACATACGTTATTCATCGACTCCTCAGAACAGCTGGGTAAAGAATGTGTCAAGATCTCAGAGAGGAAATCTGAGCCTCAGAGAAGCTGAGGTCAATGTTCAGGATCCCACAGCTGCTGAGGGCCTGATTGGGATTTACACTCAGGTCAGGCTGCTTCTCCAAAGCCTGAGCGCTTCCCACGCCAGCGAGGAACAAATGGCTTATTTCTCAGTCTCTCCACGGCTTCAGGCTGAGCTGGATCGAGGCCCTCTGGCAGTATGATTAAGCCTTACTTACTCTTTGTCTGGGAAGTTCAGCCTGTGTCCCTACCCAGTGCCTCCACCACAATTTTGCTATAAGCCAGCTGTCTTTATCTTTAAAAATCTTCATTGACAAGGCCATTTGTAGGGACAGTGTCCTAACCCAAAGGAGCAAAGCTCCACTAGTGGAATTTCTAGCACAGAGGGAGGCTTTGCCGGGCAGGGGGTCCTCTTATTTTGCTTAGAGGTAGAACAGTCCTGGCAAGAGGGCCCAGCATGGGCTAAAGGGGTAGGCAGAGCTGAAAATGTTCTCAAAAATCACTCGGGGGCTTCCCTGGTGGCGCAGTGGTTGAGAATCTGCCTGCCAATGCAAGGGACACGGGTTCGACGAGCCCTGGTCTGGGAAGATCCTACATGCCGCGGAGCAACTAAGCCCGTGAGCCACAACTACTGAGCCTGTGCGTCTGGAGCCTGTGCTCCGCAACAGAAGAGCCCGTGACAGTGAGAGGCCCGCGTACCACGATGAGGAGTGGCCCCCGCTCGCCGCAACTGGAGAAAGCCCTCGCACAGAAACGAAGACCCAACACAGCCAAAAAAAAAAAAAAAAAAAAAAAATCACTCGTGAGGTGGTTGAAAATACATATTCTGGGGCCGCATCCTTATCGTGCCTGAGTGAGCCATCTGGGTGGGCCCAGAAATCTGAATTTTTAACAAGCCCCAAAGGTTTTGATATAAGTGGTCAGTGACCCCACAAGAGATCCCTTAATGGGATTTACGGGACAAAGAAATCCCGCAAAACAAGAATTTCCTCAATGCACTTGAAGAGCACATCATTGTTTCGTTCAGCTTCACAGCTAATGGGCACTGTGATGAATACCCCAAATCCTTCAGTTTTTTACATGTGCTGAGGCAGTTGATTTCTTGGACCTCATAAGCAGAGCCTGACATTGAACTGTCTTCAGACTCATCTCTGAAACGGGGCCTATTCACCCAGCATGACAAAACCTGTTGGATTTTATCACTCAATGTATTTCCTACTCTTCTCAGATGTGATGGTCTGCAAATTTGAGGATTCTACCACCCACAGCTTCATGCCAGTCCCTGACAAACATGTTGAAGGGTCCAAGGCTGTATAGGAAGCTCTCTCCCTGCAGCCACAGGCCTCGAGGCTCAGCCTCTGAGGACTCACAAGCTTTGGACATAACCGGCTCCACCCTCCAGGTCTCCATCATGAAGGATGCTATGAAAGGCTGGCTGGAATCCAGCTACAAAGGCCGTACATCTGGGTTTTTTCCCTCATCCCATCAGCAGGACACAAAGGCTGCCTAGATCAGGCCCTGAGCTCACTGCGTACTGCATTTTAGATGCACAAACCCATCTCTCCACGACGCATGTCCAGAACCGTGATGTCAAGTTCATCGATGGGTAGAGCAGGTTTCTCTCTGCGCCCGCTCCTGAGCCCCAGGCCTGCCTTGGCATCCACACTGCAGTTGGCCATCTCAAGTGCTCCAGGCTGGAGACCTATGTCCATGTTTATGACCCAGAAGAGGAGCTGGGCTGGGGTGCAGAGCTGGACAGAAGGGAGACATTTGTGGGAATTTGGTTTTCCTCCAGGATGGAGGTTTGAGGAAGTGGGCAATGTAATTAGCATGAAGCCTTGGAATGAAATTTCTCCTTTCCCCCTGGTGAAAGGGGCTGGGCTGCGCCTTGTCCTTCCTGAGCTGGAACTTGAGACCTTGTGCTTGTAACGTGCAAACTGGGGAAAGAGGCGAAGAGAGGGACTCTGAGACTTAAATGTTCTGGCCCGGCTGGGAACACAAGACTCAGAAATTTGATCGGGGACTGTAACAGCTCCAGACGTTTCCCACATTTCTAGGAGGGCTTTCTCGCCAGAACTTGGGTTTCTTTGGAGTAATCCTTCCCCTTAAGCATGTCTCCCACTCTAACAGGGTTGGGTGGGGACAGGAAGCAAGCATTTACTGTGTTTTAGAGATTCTGCCTGGTTGTTTCTGAAATCACCACCAGCTGCCGAAGGGAAAAGTGGGCAAGTGTTGGAGGAGAGTGGGGAGCGCCCCCCAGGACCCCCCAGAGCACTCCACTGAGCCAGCGAGGTCCAGTGATGGCTATTCCTGGGAAAGGACAAAGTTGTTCCTGCTTCTCAGGTTCTGAAGCTCCTTCACTGGGTTCGAGCTGTCCTTCGCCCCATGCAACTGTCCCATGCGCCCTGAGGGTTCCATGGATATCCACCCCTGTGGGCGTCAGGAGCCCTGATTTGTGCTCTTTCAGGGGCTGGGAGCGGGGGAGAGTGGCCTGACCCCTTGCTCCCACCACTGCCGCTTAGCCGCCCCCAACGCCAAGCAAGGGGCATAAGGCCTTCCTTGCACCTCAGTCCATGTCGGGGGCTGGGTGCACATTGCCACACAGCCCTGCCCCTCTCAGGAGCGAGAGGCGGCAGCTGCTGTAGCAGAGTTTTATCTGTAAAAGAGACAGGACATGGAGGTGGCCAAGAGAGGAGGAAACAGGAGATTGCGTCCTGCCTTTGTGGAGGTCGGGACTCAGCTCTGACCGCCCCAGTGAGGCACCAGGCCCCTCCCCCCAGCTTTCCATGAGGCTGAAATGGGGAACCGAGGAGAGACCTGAACAGCAACAAACCTCCTTTCTGCCTATCACGCCCCCTGAAACAGTCGGCACCCTGGGTTCAGGTTTACTTTGTCACGAACTGACTTTGGGGGTCTGACCCCTCAATCCAGGCTTCTGTTTCTTGTGTCTGTGGACTGTTGCGGCTTCACAATGAAGTGCCAGGGGTTTGAGATGCCACAGGATAAACGTGGCTCATCCTCCCAAGGTCGGGTTTACCAGATTATTGGAGGAAAAACCACCATTATATTTATAGCAAAATATCCATGTCTATGTTATGAAGTAGGAAGCAAAATTCACATCAGTTGTTAAGAAAACGTTTCAAACAAATTTCATACTTGGAGCCACTTCAAGCTATGCCCCTAGATGCTCACTTTCTACTCCCTTCAGACAAATACTCCAGCCCTCTGGGCCTCAGTTTCTTCATCTGAGAAGTGGGATTACAGCAATCTTCCACTTGACGAGACGTTTGTGAGGGTGATGGAGGTGGGGCGTGAGGAAGAACTGGCCAGAAGCCGCCATTTCCTTCTCATGTGCCAGCGGCTTTCACACTCTAGTGCTGGAGAAAACTCTCATTTACTGGTTCACCGGGCTTCCCCTGGCCAAACTGGAGGTGACAACCTCTGGCTTCTGGTCAGGTACCTGGTCACTCAGATTTCAGTGGCCTGGAGGTTCCCTGCCTGAGCCCTCTGCATCCTGGGGACAGCCTGATGCAGGGCACAGGGACCTGGGCAGGGGCTGGGCATCCCAACCCCCATCCCTAACCCCTTCCTCACTCACTGACCCTAGAGAAGGCGGAGGGAGAGGGGCTTGGGAGAAGGGATGGCGTGTTTCTTCTTCCTGAAGCTGAGTACCAGGAATACTTCTAACACTACACCTAGGAAAGGGGGTTGTGAACTGCAGACCTGTGGGCTGCATCTGGACCCCACCTGTGTTAGTGTAGCCCACAGCATCTTTTAAAATTGGGAAATCCCACCTGAAAGGCTGAATTTCTCTCTCTCTCTTGAAAAGCTCAGGCCTGGCTACTTTGGCCCATAAGGCGCTAATGGGCCAGGGAGAGCAGTCACTGCCACGTTCACTGCAGACTTCGCCATGGCAGCCCCTCCCTCAAAGCCTCACAGCAGGCTCCCCTGCCCGCCTCTCCCGCTCCCATCACCGGCTGCTACTGTGGGCGGGAGAGTGTGCTCTCCGACTAGACCACCTGTGAGGAGGGTGACGCCCACAGCCCAGAGAATGCTCTTCACTTAAAACTGGAGTGTTCTGGACCCTCTGGAGTGGCTAGTGAGAGCCGGGTGGCAGGAGAAAGTCCCAGGTCCTCCTCTTCCCACCCCCGTGGGTCACCATCAGCTCCCCATGCTGCCCTGTGCTTTGGAGAGGCCCCAGGGGCTGCAGCCATAGATCCTCAAGGGAGGCATAGTTCTGCCGCGGCTGCTGGAAAGGAAACCAAATGGTCGCATTTCCTACCCCTAGAACCCCTGACCCTAGTGACCCGAGTTCCCCTGCACTGCCCTGGGTGAGAGGAGGTGTTAGTACCGACACACCCCTGCGTGGATCTCCCAGAACAGCTTCCTGTGGACCAGCGTGTCACGCTGAGAGCCTCCACTTCCTAAACCTCCCAGGTCACGCACAGACCACAGAGCGAGGTCAGGGCCAACCCTGTCATTCATTCATTCATTCATTCCGCATGGAATTGGTGAGTGTCTACTCAGGGCCAGCAAATGTGTGAGACAGCATCTCCTACTGCAAGGCCTTGGGCAAGTCACGATCTCTGTACCTACCTCCCTTATCTGTAAAATCAGGGCATTACACGATCCACCTGGGAAGTTTGTCATGTGGATTAAACGAGATGATGCATGTCTTGGCGTGGAGCTGGTACACCGTAAGCGCTCAATAAATGGCATCCATGTTGCCAATACTATTACTAATATCAGCTCAGATTCCAGTTCAGATCCCCGGGCTGGGAGGTGTCTGCCGCCTCGGGCTTCTCTCCTCCCGCACCCCCAAGCCTGGACCCCAAAGCCGGGACCCCCGGGTGCACAGAGGCCCCATTCTCCGGCCGAGCTTCCCCTCTCCCGCTCCTGGGGGACCCTGCCTGGTGACCTCGCGACCCCGCCGTTTGCGCGGGCGAAGAGGGGCCTTTTGTTCCCGGCCGGCCCGCGCGGCTCCCGCCCTAATCCGGCTAATTACCGTCCACATGGCGGCTGGGCGCGCACTCGCCCACCACTTTCCCACGGCCGCGAAGAAAGCCCCTCAGTGCGGTTTGGAGAACAGAGCGGCGATTCAGCAGCGCCTGCCCGCCCGCCCCGCAAGCCCCTCGGCCGCCCCTTTCTGCGTCGTCTTCTGCTCTCTTGTCCTCTGTCTCTCTCTGCCTGCCGGTCTCCGAGGCTGCCTCCCCGACTGTTTCTCTCTCCCTCTGATTCCTTTTCTCTCTGCCTTGTGTGTCTCTCCCTGTCTTCTGTCTCCTTCCCTCTGTGTCTGTCCACTCCGAGGCTTGCTTTCTCTGTCTCTCTGTTCCCTGCATCTCTCCCATGGTCAGGGTTCAACTTGCCTGCTCACCTATGGGTCCATCTGGGGGCTCAGTGAGCCTCAAGGCCCTTCCTTCTCTCTTTCCTGGGGACCCCAGGGTCCTAGTTTCTTCTAAGTGTAAGGAAACCAAGGATGCTCGGGGCCCAAGCCATGTCTCTTGCACGTTTGAGGGGAAGCTCTGGGTTCTCTCTGGTGAGGGGCAGCTCTGAGATTCTGCTGGCCCAGGGAACATGTGGTGGGCCTCCTACAGCAGTGTGTGAGCACAGGGCCTGAGTGGACCCAGGACACTTGCCTAATGGCCTCCTTGGCCAGGCCAGAAAGGAGAGCAACTCTGAGGCAGTCCCAGCCTTGGGGGCAAATACCAGCCCCAACAGGGTTGGCCAAGGAGAGGGCCTGGGTCTGGGTTATCCTTGGTGTGGGTCTGGACCAGCCCTCAGCAAGTCTGGATGACTGCTCTTCTAGAATTCATCGGGAGTACATATCTGAAGGATTCTGGGCAGGCCATGGAACGGGTCCTTTTGGCCACTTTTAAGCCCAAGAAATTCATTCATCCATTTGTTATTCATTCAACAAATATTTATGGAGTGTTTACTATGTGCCGGTAACTGTCCTAGGCCACAGGGGAGAAAGCTATGAACAAAGCAAAGATCCTGTGTTACATTCTAGTGGTAGAGGCTTTGGGAAAATAAGGAAAGCAGCTGTCAGATGGTAGGAAGGGTTATGGAAAAACGCAAAACCAGGAAGGGGGTCTGGGAGCTGGGGGGTGAGGGGAGTGGCGGTCACAGGAGACCTCTCTGAGTTGGTGACACCTGAGCAGATACCTGAAGTGAGGTCAAGTGCTTTCTCTCCAGGGGTGTGGGTCCTGGACTTGCTGGAAAGTTCCCACCAGGAGGCTTTTCCTAGTGCCCTCAAACCCCAGTCACTGGGAGGTGCTGAGACCCACTGTGGTCTGGTGGAGGCACTAGGCTCGCCAAGGAACAGAGGCCAGGAAGGGGCTGGCCAGGAGACCTGTGCTGTGGGAAAATTCTTCCTGGCCCTCAATTTTCTTGCTTTTTCCTCACCACTGTCAGAGATTTCCCAACAATGGTGACCTTTGAATGAACAGATCACAAATAAGCCACACAGCCCTGGGGGAGGGGTCCTGGCTAGGGCCTTGTGGTCTGCGTCTGGGGGAGAAGTAGGGCCCTCATGTCTGCAGAGAAACCAAGGGCTTCTTTACATCGAGGGAATTGAGGAAAAAGTATTCGTGAGTTCTGTGAACTCATAAATCAGAAGACAACACAGTGTTGCTGTGGGTATTCAGATCAGGAGAGACAAGAAGGAAGAAAAGGGGCAAAACATACTCCCAGGTGCCTCATGTTGGTCTCAGGCAAAGCAGGAGAGCCTGGGGAACAGAGGCCGGACAGACAGATGCCTTGTAGCACCCACAGTTACTGCCGGCTGGGATTTGGGGCCCTGAGGGAGTCTGGAGCCCCAGTCAGAGCATGCTTTTACGAGTGTGTTTGCTAAGTGTGGTGTGTGTGGCATCTGGGTGGAGGGAGGAGGCCCACGTGGCCTTTCCCAGCCTCTCCCACCAGCTCACTCCCCACACCCTAATTGCCCACCCTGGCGGAGCCTGGTTCTGGCTGAACTCCCACTGAGTCTGCTTCTGGGGAGGGCAATGGTGGATGGATGGCAAACGAGCCTTTCTCCTGCCAAGCTGAAGTGGGGACTGGCCAGGTTCAGGGGTCCAGACAGCCTCCAACTTGGACCTGCTTCCCATGGGCTGTGTTGCCTGGGACTTTGTGAAGCAGACAAGTACCACAATTCTGTTCGGGGTCAAATGCAGGAAAGCCCAGCTGGGTCTGGGAGCCATAAGAGTTCTTCATAACCCGCCCCTCACTAACTAGGAGATCTTGAGCGCCCTATTGGACCTCTCTGAGCTTGTTTCCTCACTGGTAAATAAGGATGATAAAAAGAATCCCTCCTCGCAGGGTTATAGGAAGGATAAAATGAGATAAGGACGCAGAATGTGTTCTGTCAGCCAGCAACTTCAGGCTTTTCCGACCAAGACATTTTACCTTTCGCCCCGTTACCTGCACATATAATCAAAACAAAAGTTTACACTTTTCCTTGTTATGTTGAATGCATTGATCTATCTTACTCTGTTTCATTCTATTTTTTTAAAAATTGCAAGTCATGACCCATTGGGCCATAAACCATGGAATGGGATACAAAAGCATATGTGGTTTCACTGCCTGGAGAGCTTGCTGCGGGGAGAGCAGGGTGGGAGCTGCCACCCTGGGCACACTCCCCTGACCCCAGCGTGGCCCACCACTGCTTCTCCATGGTTGACTGGAGCTTTACTTCTCAGCCATCTCTCTTGACTGCCCCCAAACCTCCCTGCTGACTGCACTTGGCCCCATGCTGAGGCCAGACGTAGCTTGCTAGATTCGAATGGGACCCAGGGGTCACCACATCCCTCACTACTTTACAGAAGAGGAATTTCTGTAAACTTCCAAGCCAAGTTGAAAGTAATTTAGTCAAGACCACCCAGTAAATTGGCAGAACCAGGACTAGAGCTCAGGTGTCCCTGTCAACCCACAGCTGGTTTTCACTTATGGCCCAATCTCCTGCCTGTCTGAAATCTAGCCCCTCCTGTCTCCACCTCTGGGGTCTGGTAACCACCCCTGACCTGAGTAGAGTAGGAATAAAGCAGCAGGATCAGTCTCGGGCCACACACTAGCCATGTGGCCAACGGCAAGCCTACTGATGCTTCTGATCCTTGGTCTCCTCTCCGTAAAGTGGGAATGATGTTTCTGCTCTTTTCAATCCGTTCTGCAGATTAAATAAGTAATGTGCGTAAAGAGAACTTTGAAAAAACATTTAAATATGCTTTAAAACTGAAGGCTTCTTGAGGGTGGGGGTAAAGGTTGAATAGGTGAAGCCCAGGGTATTTTTTTTTTAGAGGGTGAAATTGTTCTGTATGATCTTTTAGTGATAGATACATGACACTGCATTGGTTGAAACCTATAAAAGTTTACAGCACAAAGTGAATCTTGGGACTTACCTGGTGGCACGTTGGTTAAGAATCCGCCTGCCAGTGGGTTCGATCCCTGGTCCGGGAAGATCCCACGTGCTGCGGAGCAACTAAGCCCGTGTACCACAACTACTGAGCCTGCGTGCCTAGAGCCCGCGAGCCACCACTACTGAAGCCTGCGCGCCTAGAGCCCGTGCTCCACAACAAGAGAAGCCACTGCAGTGAGAAGCCCACGTGCCGCAACAAGGAGTAGCCCCTGCTTGCTGCAACTAGAGAAAGCCCGCGTGCGGCAACGAGGACCCAACACAGCCAAAAATAAAAATAAATAAATAAATTTATAAAATAAAATTTAAAAAAAGTAAATCTTTAATATATGCACATTAAACAAAATCATTTAGGAGGCCAGGAGATCCCAGGATGGAATGCAGACTATGACAAAGCCATCTGTATTAGAAATGTATGAAACAACCTCAGTGAAGTGGGTGGGAGGAAAGGTTTCAATTTAAATAACTTTGGAAATGCGTAGAGTCCATAAGACAAAAGGCAAAAGGAACTGCCTAAACACTGTACACTAGTTGATGAAGCACTTTGCTGTAGGGAATGGGTTAACGATTCTGAAACCCCTATACATGTATATTGGAACTGAACCACTAAGTAAGTGGATGGTGGACGGTGGGATCTGGGTTTCTCACTGTGGGAGTGGGAGGTGGAAGGTTACAGACAAGCAAAGGGAGAAGGCTAGTATGACCCTTGTGATAATGGATTAAAGTTGTAGACGTCAGTATGAATTCAGGTTTACCTTAATCTAGATACAGACGGCTACATATATTTATAGAATATATGTATATTTTCTATGTATGTATATAGAAAATATACATATATTTATAGATTTGTGTCTCTTTGGTTAGTTTGATAGACAGGTTAGTATACACACATATATATCTTTGTTCTATCAGCTGAGAGGGTCTAGAAGCAGTGATGCCCTAGTAGCAAGGAGCACACTTAGTGCCCAGATCTTGGTTTCTAATACCATTCTCCAGTAAAAAGAACCAGAGCTCCTTGGAGGAATAGCTGCTTCTAGGACAGGAGGCAGGAAATACATAAGATGAAGCTGTAGCGTCTTGTAGTGCCAGAAAGCGAAGAAGTGCTCAAAAAAATAGATGGGAGTATGTCAAAGGGCACAGGAGCCAAGTGAAAGAGCTCCAGTGACCAAAGCTGGAACAATTTGAGCAAGAAAATAAATACAGTTGTATTGAATTATTACCCAAATTATAAAATAAATATTCATGAGTCTATACTTACACAAACAAATGATTTAACAATTAAATAATTAAGTTATTAAATAAAACAAATAAATGGGGGAGGAGAGATAGAACTCTAGGACAGAAGAATTCCCAGTGATTTATGCAGACACTTTGCCCTCAAGAAGAAGCCTAGCTCCCCACTCCTTAAATGTGGGCTGCACATAGTGACTTCCTTCCAAACAGTGCAGGTGGAAAGAGGACAAAAGAGTCACTTGATAGCGGAGAATCTTCAGCCAGGTGGTCAAAGTCAGCATCAACAGTGATAAGTCATGTTGGTAGCAAGTACCCCTGCTGTACTCCTTCCATCTGGAGGTGATGAGAATGGCACTCTTCCTCTGTGGTCTTCCTCCCCCAACCCATAATTCCAGCCTAACCACAAGAAAAAGCATCAGAATAGTCTACACAATTCCTCACCAGTACTCCTCAAAACTGTCAAGACGAGCAAAAACAAGGAAAGTCTGAAAAACTGCCACAGCCAAGAGGAAACCGGAAAAGAAAAAGGACATTAAGTAAGAACTAAGGAAACCTGAAGAAAATATGGGCTTACACTTTAATAATAATGCTAATCATATCGTAAAGCTAATAATAATATATTGACATTGGTTTATTCATTGTGACAAATGAACCACACTAATATAAGATGATAATAATAGGGAAAATTGGGTATGGAGAATACGAGCGCTCTCTGTAACATCTTCACAATTTTTCCGTGAATCTAAAACTATTCTAAAAATAAAAACTTTAGGGAGTTCCTCGGCAGTCCAGTGGTTAGGACTCAGCGCTTTCACTACCGTGGGCCGGGGTTCAATCCCTGGTCGGGGAACTAAGATCCCACAAGCCACGTGGCACAGCCAAAATAAATAAATTAAAACAAAACTTTATTTAAGGAATGGAAAGTCTTATGCTGGTAATTATTCACAGCTTATGGTTGAGACAAGTGGAGCTGGGGGAATGCCTCTGGGAAAGTTTCAAGGAAGTACGGAGAGAATTTCGGGAACTGCTCAGGGCTGAGAAACACAACTTGGGAGGCAGGGCTAAGGAGGAAGGTCTGTACATGCCCCAGCCTGAAAGGAGGCGCAATAGGGAAAGGATGCCTTGGGACAGCGTGTTGGGAGTCCTTCCCTGATATGGGAGGGCTCCTGGAGTGGTTAGGGAGTGATAGCCTGACTCCATGCCCTCCTACCTCTTCCCAAACAAACTCATCTGGGGCCAGCCCTGATCCTAATCTGTGGGCAGCTCACCAGGGGAGTTCAGGGTTCAGCTCTGGAATCAAGAGAGCTCTGCCACTTACCAGCTGTGCAACCTCACATAAGGCTAACGCCCTCTCTGAGCCTCCGAGTGCTCATCTATAAAAAGTGGTGAGAAAACTTGCATCCAATTGAGGAGATAATGCCTGTGAGGCCAGGACCTGGCACACACTGGAGACTTACTTCCCTCTGCTCAGCCCTAAGCAGGAGCCAACAGTCAGATGCTTCTCCCTCATTCAGGAGATCCAGTTCTTTTCCTGCATCCCAGCCCCAATGTGGCAGTTTTAAAACATGGTCCCCAAATTCTAATACTCCTTCCATCTGGAGGTGAGATTTAGATCCCTTTTCCTTGAACCTGGAATACTTGACTGCTTCTACCAATAGAATATGGTAAAAGTGATGCCGTGCCAGTTTCTGGGTCTGAGCTTTAAGATACTGCCAGTTTCCATTTCCTTTCTCTTGGGATTCTCACTCTTGGAACCCAGCCACCATGCTGTGAGGAAGCCCGAGCAGAGTGTGAGGAGGCCATGTGGACAGGAACACGGTCCCTGGCTCTCTATCTGGGCTGAGCTCCCAGCCAGCAGCCGGTTCTTAACTTGCTAACCATGTGAGTGAGTCATCTGGCCCGTGGGTCCTCCTGTCCTCAGATGAGCTGCCCCAGCTACCATCTTGTAGAGCAGAACCTAACCTTTCCCACCATGTTCCACCCAGACTGTAGATTCATGAGCTAAATAGATGAGTGATGATATTTTAAGCTACTAAGTTTTGGGGTTGCACAGCCATAGGAACCTGAACACCCGGTAACGGGATCCTCTCCCCTGTGTGTGAGCTGTGGTGTAGTGGTTTAGTGCATAGACTCTGAAGCCGGACTGCCGGGGTTCAAATCCTGACCCTACAACATACTGATTGTACGACTCTAGGCAAGTTAACTACTCTCCCTGTGCCTCAGGTACTTCATCTGTAAAATGGGATGTTGCAGAATTGTTGGGAAGATTAAATAAAGCACATAGAGAAGCACTTGGATGTGCATGATTACTCCGCTAATTCAGGTCATGCTGCCAGCCCCCCTGGGTGCTGGGGTGCCAGCCAGCTGGGCCCACCTTGGAGGACCTGTCACCTAAGACTATCCTCGCTTAGCCACTTGGGTTCCCAGGGGCCACCAGCCTGCCTCTCTGGACGATGAGCTATCGCTCTGCCTGTGCTTTGCTCACTGTCATGGCGCTTGGCCGTCTGGTCTCTTCTACACCTCTCTGATTCTGACTGCCTGTCTTACTTGCTTTTGGCCGGGTTGTTCAGGGAATAAGAAAGAGTTGTTAGGTGGATGTAGAGTCCCCCACTGTGCAGAGTGGTGCGTGGATGGGATGGATCTTTAGTTCATAAAATTCACTGGGAACTGGGAAACAGAAGCTTACCATCCACACATCTCGTGGGAAGAGATTGATTTGTTGTTGAAATAAGAGTCCAGAGAGAACGGAGCACGTTTTGAGTGATTCTTGCCACAGGAAAGCCAGAGAATTTTCACAGTCCTTCTCAGGACCTGCCTGACGGATGCAGCAGACTCCCAAGGAAGCTAAGGTTTCGTCTTAATTAGATTTAGCCAGAGAAAAATGAACACGCTCCAAGAGATTTTCCCACCTACTTCTTCGTGCCGGTTGAGAACTCAGACGTGCTTCTGGTCCAGGCTGCACCCCAGGACTCAGGTTTCACCAGCTCGAGGAGCTCCCTTTTGCTGAAGGAACACAGTGACCTGGAGCCCAGGGGAATTTCTTTAAAATTCCTTTGGAAGGGGGAACCCCTGCTCCAGCCTGAGGAGCAGGGAGCGGGGACCTGGCGGGTGTCAGGAGAGCAGCCCTGCGTTTTGGAGCTTGCGGGGGGCCTAAAGCCCTACTTAAAGATAATCACCTGACCTCCCAGCAACTCTCTCCGGAGCCTTCCCCAGTGCCTTACACTCCACCGTCGTGCCTGGAAGGATGACCCACTTCTTGGTGCTGGGAAAGCCATGTTGGTGATGTGGACCTGCAGGAAGAGAATTTGGAAACCATCTGACTTCCTCCCCGCCCTCAGGGGGGACGGAGAGCTGGGAGGATTGAGAGCCTGCCACAAACCGGACCCAGAGGATCTGGGCACGTGGAAGGCACTAGCACCCCCCGCAGGGAGGATGGGCACGGGCTCTACCACATCTGCCTTGTGAGGGGCTGGACAGGAAGCAGACTGGGGCCTGACTGCAGGGAGAGACAGAAGTCCAGTGGGGAGAGGGGCTGGGAGAGCATTTTGTCACAGCCCCCCTGGGGCCACCTGACTCCCAGGCAGAGTCGCTGAGAGTCCCATTTCTGGAGGTGTTTGGGGGGTGTTGAGAGGGGACAATATACAAAGTGGAGGGAGCCCTGTGTTTGAATCAGCACTCTGCCGCTGGCCGCGAGGACCACATCGGGCATATTCCTTAACCTCTTGGAGTCCCATTTAGG